>NW_012150840.1:18301309-18303428 GCF_000956105.1 Propithecus coquereli
TAAAAGCCATTCTCACTGGAGATAAGTGATACCTCATTGTGGTTTTGATTTGCATTTCCCTGATGATTAGAGATGTTGAGCATTTTTTCATATGTTTGTTGGCCATTAGTCTGTCTTCTTTCGAAAAGTTTCTCTTCATGTCCTTTGCCCACTTGTTTGATTTTTTTCTTGCTAATTTTCCTGAGTTCTATACAGATTCTAGTTACCAGCTCTTTATTGGATATGTAGCATGCTAATATTTTCTCCCATTCTGTAGGTTGTCCATTTGCTCTCATGATAGTTTCCTTGACTGTGCAGAAGCTTTTTAATTTGATCAGGTCCAACACTTTACTATTTATCTTTACTATAAACACCTCCTTAGAAAGCATAAATAAAACACCTAATAGTGCTTACTTCTACGGCAGTCCAAATATAAACTCTAAAGATTAAGGAGCCAGAGGTAAGAGTGAGTAGTTTCTATAGTCTTGGCTTCCCCTCAGGATGTCTGTTAGACTTTTGGCAGTAGGAAGAGGCTCCCGATCACCATATATTCCCTGGGTTCTTTCCCTGTACTCTTGCCCCCTTGAATCTGGTTTGGCCTGAGTAAATGGTACCAAGCTTTCCTACCGGCGACTTAGATTCCAAGGAAACTTGGTAAATGGAATGATACGGATTCAAATCTGCAGCAATACAGCAATCTTGGGTGAGGTTTTGTTTGAGATCATAGGATTCCCTAGATGGGGACCCTTTCCTGAGAAATTGTACCAGTAAGTGATTGGTAAGAAAGGTTATTTCTAGACTGTTTTCCCCAGAGTAATTGGAGTCCACGGGCCCACCATACAGCCTACGGGTTTTGAGAATGCATTTGGGAGTCAGTTGGCCTTGAGTTTAAATCGTGCTCTGTCACTTAAAAGCTTGGTAAGTTTGAGCAAATCATTTGACTTCTGTAAGCCTCCATTTCCTCATATGTAAAATGAGATGATGATTATACCTCATAGAATTGTCGTGATAATTTCAGGAAATTCTAAGTATAAAGAATTTAGCACAGTTCTTGGCACTTAATGTCTATCCTTCGTTATTAGTCTTAGGCAGAGAACTAGATGCCTCAACAGATCTGGGCAGTACAGCATTCCCAGGGCCTCCAACAAGTCACCAAGCCCTATCAGCTTTATCTCTGAAATTTTTCTAGAATCTTCCTCTCCTTTTCCATCTTTACTATTACTGCTCTACACCAGGGCATTACCCTCTCTTATTTGGATTGTTTGCCATCCCTTATGCACAGGTGCCATATAATCCTTCATGAAGCTTGCTCCTTTTTTTTCTCTACTCAAATACCTGTTCTAGGTCCTCAGTGCTCCTCATTGTATTTAGACTGTGATTTGGTATGAGCCTGTCTTATCATCTTAATCATCTATTTTTCATTTTCTTCATGCATTTCTCCCCTGACACATATATTATCCCTAAGCCAATAATAATTCCTTTCACAGTACATTTTATACTTTTGGTCTTGTGTATGTCACGTTGCTGTAACTTTTCAAGTTGTTTTTCTGTTTTTTTCTCTTGCTTTTTAAAATTCATTCCCTATGTGGCCCCCAGATTAATCTCTTATACAACACTAACCTGACCTTGTCACTCTTCTGAACCTGAGTGGTTCCCTGGTGCCTTTAGGATAAAATTAAGACTTCTGCATCAGCTGGGTATGGGAGGTCTTCTGGGGTCTTATCTGGTCTCCATCTCCACCATCACTCCCATTATACCAATGCAACTTAGCCAAATTGGTTACTCTCGAGTCTATGAATATGCCAAGATTTCTCATCCTTTCTCTTCACCCACGTTATTTCTCTTACCTCTTTCACCTGGCTAATGCCCCTTATTTATCAAGTCTCACCTTAGTGCTCAATCCTTTGGAAGGCATTTTGTGATTGCCCCTCCCCCTTACCCACAGCTTGAATGAGGATCTTAAACCTGCTTTCATAATAATTCGGTAATGTCTTTCTGGAAACCTTTATCAAACAAATTGCTAATTCTGATTTTCTCTCTCCCCTTCTAAGACTTTCTTGCAGTATCTTTATCTTTGTGTTTCCACAGAGCATGATGTTGAATAAATATTAATATATAATGAGTATGTGAATAACTGAAT
>NW_012150840.1:18303478-18305776 GCF_000956105.1 Propithecus coquereli
TCTCTCTCTCATTTCCTCTCTTTCTTCCTCCCTCCGTCCCTCTTTCTCTCTGCCCCTCCTTCTGTCTGTCCATCCACCCTTCCCTTCTTCCCTCCTTCCCTCCTCCCCACCATCTCTTACTCTTCCTACTGAATTTCTTCTATCAGTGACTTAACTTCCACTCTAGTTACCCTAGAGACTTGGAAATCATTATTATTCCCTTAAATATTTCTCCAAGAATGTTTTCCCTAAGAATTTGTCCCTAAGGCATGTTGACTCGACTCATGTCTATCTTCACCATTGCCACTTTCTTACTGCATCTTACTCATCTTTTCCGGGTTACCCCCATGACCTCCTAACTTGTACCTGCCTCTTCTGTTTTATTCTACTCCAGTGATCCCTCCTACTCAAATTCCTTCCCTCCTACTAGCTCCCGTCTTAGTTATTGTGCTTAAGAAAATTGGGGATCACCAGCCAAGTGTAGGATAGCAGTGGAGAGAACAGATTGAAGGAGGGAGACATTGGAGTTGAAGCTGGGACTAGTTAGGAAGCCATATTATACTAGTCAATGAGAGACTTAATCCAGACTCCATCTCTCCAGGGCAGAACTGACCATTTCTACAGTGAACATCTCTCACATCCCATACGTACTTCTTTTCTAACATCACTCACAGTATATGTTTACATGTGTAACACCTCTACTAAGATGTAAGCCCCTTAATGTCAGGGACCATGTCATGCATTAGTAAGCTCTTCATAGTTGCTTACTGGATAAATAAACAAAATATAGGCCTAAATAGGACCAGTGTTAGAGGAAAAAAGTAGAGAATATGAATGTAACAAAATGTTGGATATGGAGTCAAGTGAACATAGTCACAGATCGATTCTAGAGGCAATGAAGAGAGAAGGATCAGAGATATCTACAAAAATTTGAGTTTGGGTGGCCATTAACAGCAATAAGGAAGTCGGGAGGAGAAATTGATGAATTTTCTTTTAGGCAGGTTGATTTTGAAGGTTCTGCAGAGAATTTTAATGTTAGGTAGACGAATTGTTCCAGCACGCAATTCAGATTTGAGGCCTGAGGCTTTGGAGAGAGTTTTGGTTTAGAGGCAAAGATGTGTGAGTGAGGGAAATTACTGAGAGCCAGTAGTGAACAAGAGAAAGAGAGACTTCTTCAGATGCTTGGGGAAAGCCTCTTTTTAAGAAATTTGGAAAAGGAGCTGATGACAGAAAATGAGTCTGAAAATGAGAGGCATAAAATGAGTCATCAATGAGTTACTTGGAGAGTGTACAGTCAGGAAACCCAGGAAAAGATAATTTTGCAGAGGGAGTGATGGGTAAAAATGTCAGCTATTTCACAGATATTGCATATTCTGAGGATGGTGGCCTATTTAAATTTAAACAATAGGACATTAGTAATATTATTTTAGAATTATTTACTCCTGAGTTAAGAATATTTTTTCTTAGGAAGCAGCTAAGTTAAAACATGGAATTTAGAATGTTACAGAGATAAGGTGGTAAAAACTCTCCACTCTATCATCAGTGGTTGAATAAAATTCCTTTTATTGGTTTCTCTTGGAACTGAACCCTCTAACCACACAGTCAAGTGGAATCCAGTGATAGAAGCCAAAGACATAAAAGCTAAGTGTCTCGATTTATTCCGTTGTCACTTTCAACTTTCTCTGCTCGATATTCGGTATCAAGATAAGCCATAGATTTAGCTTTCCTGATAGAATTCAAGTGGATGCCTTGACTCTTCTTTGCCTTAGATCTAGGGACACTCTAATCTGATTCTCTCTTACATTTTTTTCTTTTCTTGCACATTCACAGTTTGAATAACAGTACAAGAGCTCTGATAGATCTTAACAATTTTTCAGGTGCAACAGGTGCTGCTGTTATTAATAGTATTTTCTTCAAGGTAGCTCATGAGGAGGCCAGAGAAGAAGGATGCTTTTGTTCACTTCTGTCCTCAATCCTTAGATTGTGGGAAACACCAAAGGCACTTGCTGGTCAGGAGAGAGTTAACTCATTACATTAGGCCATAGACCAAAGATTTCCTTCCTCTATGATGAAAGAAAACTCAGAGCTTGACCAGTACACAGCTTATTAGAAATAGGGAAAACCATGATAATTTGGGGCCAGTGCTATGGAAGGTCCAGTTCTTTAGAAAACTCTGGAACTATAAATAATAATTGTGTACTATTTCTTTTTTTTTATTTCAGCATATTATAGGGGTACAAATGTTTAGGTTACATATATTGCCTTTGCCCCACCGAAGTCAGAGCTTCAAGCATGTCCATCCCCCAGATGGTGCACACC
>NW_012150840.1:18308531-18337386 GCF_000956105.1 Propithecus coquereli
ATATGTTTCCCTTCATAGACTAAGTTCTTTGAAGGAAGAGCCAATGTCTTTTTCCTCCTTGTATGCCCCTCATTCCTAGCAGGGTCCTTTACCTGCAGTATTAATAGTTGCACTATAAATGGTCAGTGAATGAACAATGATATACATGTCTGTCTTCCCTAGAAGACATTCTAAGTTATTCAGGGAGGAGATTGTGTCATAAAAATTAGATAGCTTCTAGCACAACAAATTAGACATAATTTATACTCTGTTTAATTCTTGTGTTTAATTATTGCTTTGAGTTGAACTCAAGTTCTGGTGGGCTATGAGAGTCAAGTGGCTTCTCTATACTATACAAGCATATACTCAATAAAGCTGTGGGATCAAAATCCTGGTGGTTAAGGTAGCTGGTAATTTAAACTTCAGAGACTGGATGCATCCTAGCAGTGGATTACTAGTATTGGAAGGCCCAGATAATTTTCCATTTTTACTTGATTCTTTCTCTTCAAACCTGAGCAGTCCATGTATGGTAAGCCTCAAAGGAGTCAGGCCTGGTCCTGGGGGTTTATTGCAAATCAAACTTTAGAAAGGCTGGGAAATGAGCAGAGGGAGAGTGTATTAATTTTCCGTGGCTGCTGTAACAAATTAACACAAATTTGGTGCCTTAAAACAGTAATAATTTATTCTTTCACAGTTCTGGGGGTCAGATGTTCAAAATCAGTTTCTCTGGGCTTGCCTCTTCCAGCTTCTGGTAGCTGCCAACATTCCTTGGCTTGTAGCCTTCAGTCTCTGCCTCCAGCTTCACATCATCTCGTGTGTGTGTGTGTGTGTGTGTGTGTGTAATCTCCCTTTGCTTTCCTCTTATAAGGATACAGGTGATGACATTTAGGGCCCACTTAGAGAATACAGGATAATCTGATCTCAAGATCCTTAACTTAATTACATCTGCAAAATCTGCAAAGACCTTTTTTTTAAAATTAGGTAACATGTACGGGTTCCAGCGATTAGGATCTGATATCTTTGACATTATTCAGCACACTACAGAGACAGGTATCTTTCCCTTTTTGTGGGCACAAAGTGCTTGATCTTCTAAGAACATGGTTTGCTTACAGACATACCTCATGAATGAATGACTTCCAAACTGATGGGACATTTAAAAGAAGCCTGGTGCTGCTGTCAGGAAGGGTCTAATTTAGGTCAGTCTAATGCCCCTGAACAGATGTGTATGGTGACATTCCCAGTTCTCATCATGAAAATAAACCATTAATTAATGCTTATTGAGGAACTGATAAGTGACTGGAAGAGCTGGTTTGAGTTCTGGGCAGCCGGTTCCCGCCATCTGGCTGTCTTGGGTGGACTGCGGTACGGTTCTGCGGGATCAGGTGTGCTCAGCTGGCCTGGCACTCACTCTTCTGTGTCCAGCAGCAGCTCTTGCCATCTGTTCCATCCAGAGAGTCACAAAGGATGTAGGTGGTCACTTGGAGAGGGACTGAGGTGGTCTTAAGGTGCAGCATGAACTCCCGAGTGGGCCACTCCCTGCAAGGTCAGAGCAGTGACTGCACCAATTTTGAACTTCAGTAATTGAAATTGGGATGTGGTTACTTCCTGTCTCCTCCGTCTCTTCTCAACCTCTCTCATATGGCCCAAGGAAGACGCGGACATGGGAGAGAACTTCCTCAGGGCTTTGACAGGTGCTTCTGAACATGCTTCATTCACACCTACTGGACCATAACCTGCCAACCTGAGCCACGAGCAGGAGAGACCCACTTTTCTAGTGACTTCTTTTATAATCCAACTAGCTGGGGAAGATTGACAATGGAAGGATCCTAATGTTTCTCTCCTATTGTAGAGAGGAAGGATAGCAACAGTTGTTGAGCACACAAGCTCTGAAGCCAGACTTACCTCCATTTCCATTCTGGCTCCACTACCTAATAGCTGTGTGAGCTTGGGCAGATATTATTAATAAAATCTCTGATTCCCAATTTCCTCATCTATAAAACGAGGATAATAGTAATAGTAACCAACATTTACAATGTGCCAGGAGATATCTTAAGCACATTTCGTATGCATTATCTTCTTAACCTCACGGCAACTCTATGAGGTAAGCATGCTATTGCTATCCTACTTCAAAGGTGAGGAAACTGAGGTACAGAAAGTTTAAGTAACCTGTCCAGGTTACACAGTAACAAGTAGCAGAGCAAGGATTTGGACCCGGATAGTTTAACTTCAGCATATGTGCTGTTAACTGTGTTTTGTGCTGCCAACTGTGTTTTGTGCTGCCTCTCATGACTCAGGTTGTTTGGAGTATCGAGTAGGGTGGCCATCCACCCCAGGTCATCTTGGAAAGTTCTGGGTTACATTCTGCTGTCCGGTGAATTATTAATAGTGCCCTCTTTTACTCTTAAAAGTAGTGTCATACTTCAGTTTGAAAAATTTTCACATCAGGATTAAGTCATTATCGTATGTGAAGCCCTAAGGACAATGGCTGGTACAGGGTAAGCCCACCATATTGTCAGCTATTGCTACTTCTCCTGCTACTGTCATCACCACCACCACCACCCTCAACCATCCCAAGTCTTGGATCCTTAGAGCTAGGAGGTTAAACCAAGTTCTGCAAATGTATATCACGGGAACCACTGTTCCCAATTCCCATTCCCATAGCAGATACTGATTATTGATTATAGCACAACAATCTTTTCTACTTTGTGTCCCAAGCAGCCATTCTGAATGGATCCAGCTTGACATGTGAAATTAAAAGTATTTACCGTATCTAGTTTCGTTGACTCTTAAGAATTCAATATCCTAGTATATAGGGAATCTGAATTTAATCTGAGCTTGTGTGTTTCTCCACTTATATTAAAACTTATTTGATTCCTAAAAGTGATAATGAATTTAGGGCCTCTTTAGACATCCTATATCCATTTTCTTCCAATATTTCTCTCTGCCTATTTCCCTATTGTTTCTACCTCTTCTTTTATATAAATACAAAAGAATTTTAATTCATAATAGTTTTCTGTTCACTGCCTATCATTTTAGATCTTATGATAAAAGGCTATTGAAATACTGTAGAAATTGGCACAATATAAATAAGGCAGAGAAGTGAGTCATCATAGGAATTATAGTTGGCACCTAGGATCCAAGGCTTAGAAAGGCTATCTTTAAATGTGATTTGTGTAACTGGTAGTGAAATTCATTTTAGGTTCGTTTTGCATGGCATAAGGGACATCTAGTGGTTATGTACATCTCTGCAGATTTACTACAGGTAACGTAAATTCATAGGTGTAAGTACTGGGATTAAGTACCATCACCTTGAAATAGAGCTCCAAGAAAGGAGGGGGGCCTCTTTGTTACATGACCCTTTATTTTGAAGTTAACAAAGAGTAGAGAGAACTTTTCAGAAAAAAAAATTAATTTGAGTCCTAGCATTTCTATCTATAATTGTCAGTTCAGACCCCACTCTCATTTGCTGTCTTCTGCACCAGGTTGGAAATGATTCTGTTATCAGCTACCTGCCAGCCTGGCATATTCTTCCTGTCACTTTCCCCACCTCTCTTGCTGATTGCAGAGGGGCTCTTTGGACCACTTTGAAAAGCCATCTGATTAGAGCCTTCATTAGGCTCGAAGCAGAGCTGCTTCGCAGGCCAGGCAAGAAATAGTTTGTAATTGCTTCTGATAGGCAGAGCTCCTTTGGAGGTTGCTCAGCCATCGGAAGTCATACAGTTCTGGTCCACATGTATTTGTATAAATGAGTGGGTTTCACATCATAAGAGGATGCCCCTGTGCAAACTTATTTTCTTAGCCCCAGAGTTCTCCTGGAACTTACCATTGGTCAGCACGTCTTGGTATACCTTGTCACTATCCATAATTCTGAACCAACTGCTCCTGTCACCTGGGCTGCATAGAATATTTTCTTGCCTCGTATGCTACTATTGTTTCCAACTGACTATGCTAGAATTCCTAAAGGTTCTGTTTCACTGAATCTTTTTATAGTGTAATATTTTCTCCTCTTCTGTCTTTGGGCCTTTCATATAAGCTCTTTTTCCAAAAGCTTTTTGGCATGCCTTTTGTCATCTTTCTTCTTTCGGAGTAGCTGGTAGCAGCCAGAGGTTGCTAGTTATGGTCAAAGGCTTTGTTTTTAGGGATTCATTCTTGCTCTTTAAGTATAAGCATAGAGGATCATGGCTCTGAGGTACTGTTTCAAAACAACCATGTGTTTTCTATGGCAAGTCCAAGCTACATTGTAATGGAAAAGGCATACAGTAGTCCCTTAGCATACTCCAGAGTGGGAGGCAGTGCAGGTGCTGAACTTAGCCATTCTCTTAGAGGATCTTACTAGGATTTGTGATTGGGTTTTGCCCTTCTGTTAGTGTTCTGCCCAGGAACATAAACTAATGACAGCTGCCACTCTGGGGTGCAGAACTTTCCATATAGATATGCTTAAAACGATAAGCACATTTCCTAAGCATGCACAGTGGGGAAAAACTCAACTAAATATTCAGTGGGTCCATCAAATGCCTTTTAACTGTCTGTAATACTTCAGCTTTCTCCCTTCCCATCTCATCACTTATTGTCAGGAAGAATGAATACAGAGGCTTCTTCCTGAATTACAGTCTTCACCCACGTGGAGGCATCAGGAAGTCGCCCTTGTGATCTTCCTTGCCCTTCTTCCCATTCTCCTACCTCCTCTTATAAACATGTGCTTTGTGTCAGGCACCAGGAGACACAGAGAGAAAAGGCATAGTTTCCTCCGTTTGAGAATCTCCCAGTCTGCCGAAGGAAACAGACACTCACAGCACAATGTGATAAATGCAATGACAGCAGTTAGAACACGAAGCCATGGGAGCTGAGAGGAGGAAATCAGCTGTGGGTGGGAGTGGAGTGGGTAGGAGTGTTGGAGGAGGTGATACCTGAACCATGCTTCAGACGGTGAGTAGTAGTTATCCAGATAGAGAATCCAGGTAAGGCCTGTCTCTGGGATGGTTAATTGGAGGAACTGCAGAACTTTGGCAAGGCCGGTGATGATGCAGTGGGGTCTAGATCAGGACGAGTCCTTTATATACTGCCTAAAAGTTTGCATTTATTTCTAAAGTTGAAGAAGAATCATTGAAGGATTTTAAGCAGGGAATGACATGTCATCCTCAGAGAAAACTGAGATAATTGGAGCCATTTCTAGTCCTCAGAATAAAAATAACAGTAGATTCATAGTGATTAAGGGAGGTACATTTTAAATTTTGTCACCTTTCTAATCAAATTGCTTAAGTCTTCCTTTCTACTCTAATGGTTACCTTCTTTCTCCAATTGCATAAAGAATATATTTTTAGAGCTTTTCATAATCAAGTACCACCTACTCATGTGATCTTAGTTCCTCTGCTTTGTAAGATGTAACTTTCACTCTAGTCAGGTTCGTACCCTCATAAAATACTCTAAGACAGAAGGAAATGCAGGTGTTCTCTGGGTAGGTCTGTTTAGTACATAGGAAAATACAGGAAATGAGAGTGTTTATTGAGCCTGTACTACATGTGACACATTTTGTTAAATACTGGGAATGCCTTGGTTACCACATCAGAAACACACAGCCTCTGTGTTTATGAAATTTACAGTCTAGAGGATCAAAACAGTGCCATTCCTGGAAATCAGAGGGCACAAAGTACAATCTGAGTCAAGTTTCTGGTGATAAGTCCTTGTGTATTAATTGGCATGACAAATCATATCTCACTCTAATTCTGATATAAACAATATCCCCCCGTAAGCGTCCTTCAACTTTCTCTAAGCACTTTGGTAGCAGGGATTATGTCTCATGCTCCCTTGTATATACTCCATGGTCTGGAGCTAAAGATATAGTGGTTAATTAATATTATAGTCTCCAACCCCTGAGCCATGGCCTAGTACCACTCTGCGGTCTGTTAGGAACCAGGCCGTGTGTGCCTGAGCTCCACCTCCCCCCACTACTTCCTCACCATCTGTGGAAAAATTGTCTCCCATGAAACTTATAAAACTTAGGAACCTGGAGAAACAGAGCAGGAGGGGAGTAGCGGGCAAGCGAGCGAAGCTTCATCTGTTTTTAAAGCCGCTCTGCTCCCCATTGCTCACATCACCGCCTGAGCTCACTGCCCCCCATTCCCCCACATGCACCCCCATCCCCACCCCCATGTGGAAAAATTGTCTTCCATGAAACCAGTCCCTGGTGCCAAAAAGGCTGGGGACCACTGAATTAATACATTTACGTAGATTTTTTGTTTCTAATATTCTAGTATAGCTAGTTAATTTGTATTAAGTTGGCTTTTGTGGTAGAGGATAACAAAGGTGGTGAATAGGTTCACCTCAAGTTCTAGCTCTCAGTGACTGGTGGTTAACTTCCTGGAGCATTACCTACCTTGAAAAGAATTCTGAGGCTTCATCTGGATTGAATGGTAGAGGGAATAGAATAGAATGACATCAATTAATGATGAATGTCATCTGCCGGGAAAGGAAGGCAGAGGCTCATGTTTGCCATCAAAGCTTGGAGAGGTGGGAGAGTTTGCTGACCAGTTGTATTTGAAAAGTTCAGCTGGCTACTAAAAACTATTTTTTTTCCTTTACCACCCATTGACAAGGTCTATCTTGGAGAACTACAGGCCATACTTGGAAGTTCATGTCTTATTCCTCTGCAGGGTCTGTCTATGCTGAGTTCTTGTTTATTAATTTAGTAGAAGCTTAGTAGACTCTATAAAGATGATGAAGCTTGAATCAGCAAGTCTTACTCCTGTGATATGGGATTATAGGATCCTAAATACCCCAGAAACTTGATTGAATGGAAATTTTTTCTATGGGTTGTATGGATACATGGCAGTCTGTTCCTGATCAGCCTTTGTAACTGAATAGAAGTCCTAAGAAAGTTTTCCTTCTAGAGAAGAATAAAACTGAGACCTTCACTCTGATCATATTGATGGTTGGATATCCTCCTTAACCTATTGCTGTTTCCATCTGTATCTTGGCAAAAACCTATATGAACATTTCCCTTTCACAAAGAGTCTATCAGGCAAATAAATGTTTAGGCCTGAGCTTAACTTGAGCACCAATGGTACTGATTTGCACTATCAGCAAGGCTCTTGGGTCTTTGAGTCACGAGGGCAGAGTAACAGGCTGGCCCACGGCCGTCTGTCTTTCTGTGGCTGGTGTGCCTGCGTGCCCAGATGACTTGATGGCTCTCTTTAGAATGAGGCAGAGATGAGGATTTTGCTAGTTCAACATCAATTTGCTTGGATCTTTCCTGTTACTGCAGCCTGCCATATGTCCCTTTTATCTTTTTCCAGCCACACTCTTACAAATGTGGCCATAGATCAAATGGTGGCCCCTGGTGAAATCCAGCTTGCAGATATGTTTTGTTTGACCCATAGAGTGTTGGATCACATAGCATTTTAAAAATGTAATTGTTAACATTCTAGTACTGGTTTGGTTTCAACTTTATCTGGAGTCTTTTTCACCTTTATTTTGAGGTCTAGAACTTAGGTATTTTCTGGCTGGCTCCTGCCTTGCATGTCTGAAGCTCGGTTCCAGTTTTTTGTTTCTGGGGCTTGGTTTTCATCTTTGGCAGATCCTGACTGCTGTTCACAAAACACAAAGCATGAAAATGGTGGTATCCATTGTATGTAGCAGTTGGGACTTTGAGCCCCAGGTTGGATGTTAGCTGCATCTCAGCAGGCAATGTTAGTTTACTGACCCCTGTAAGCAAGACCATAGCTGCAGATGTGACTCTGGTCATGCCAGTTATTAGGTTCTTCTGACTTTGGAAGCTGAGAGGACCATCTGCTGCCACATTTGTGCTTGGACTACATTCGCCGTTGGAGTTTGGTTAGTGGTATCCAGTGATAGAAAATGATGTTAATGGTAATCTGCACAAGTGGATGGAGTGTGTGTGTGTGTGTGTGTGTGTGTGTGTGTGTATGTGTGTGTGACAGAGAGAGAGAGGGAAGGAGGGAGGGAGAGGGAGAGAGAGAGAGATGGAATGGCCACCATTAGGTATACACACACACATATATGTATATGTGTGTTTAACTCATGAATGTCACATTAGGCAATTATTTATATATATATATAAAATATAAATATATATTTAATTTTAGAGTTTGCTAAATCCTGAGTCTGACATTAATTGTAGCCCTGCCTTTGGAGCTGACAATTGGCTTTAGAAGTTAACCTCAGGGAGAATCTTTCCTTCCTAATGACTCCATGCCGAGCTATACTATCTGTTGATTTAGTTCTGGCTTTTCACAGAAAATAACAAAAGTAATAGTAATAACTACCATTTATGGAGTGCTTATTAAGGGCCAGGATCTATATAAAGTACTTTTATATGTAGTACTATGATCTCACTTATTTCTTACAATCCTGTGAAGTAAGACTTGTTATCTATATTCTATGTAGAAGAATCCAGGCTGAGACAAAATAATATTTTGCCCAACGTCACACAGTTGGTAAGGTTGGAGCTGAGCCCAAACCCTGTCTAGGGAGACTCCAAAGTCTATAATCTTAACCACTCCTCTGTACTACTATTTGAGTCCAACATCTAATTTAATGAAAATATGACCATTTATTAAGCATCTATATGGCTAGGAACTAGTTCAGATTTTGAAAGGTATAATGTGTAATTTTTGCTCATAAGGTGTTTGAGGTCTATTGAAAAGACAAGACCTTTGCTTACTCAAAGATGACAAAATTGAGTGATTTAAGTGACAAATGAGTGGAGTGGACAGTTTAGAGGAGGGAGAAATCACAGCAGACCAGAGGCATTGGTTGCCTGAGGGACACGGGGAAGTGGGGCAGAGAGAGTAGGAGACGTGGTTCTGTGGAGACCCCAGAAGCAAGATTCTTTCACAATGCGTCCTAGTCATTTTCCACCCTGAGTAGGAATGTTACACAATAAGAAGATTAGCCCACAAGTTTTATCTGGAAGCCATACCATTGTAGAAGAGAAAGAGCTGAAGAGAAAAAGCTCATTTTATTACTACCTTTTGTCAAAGGATTAAATTTAGGTGGGGGATAAATATATCTTTGTTTTGTGCTTGTTGTAAGTAAACTGTTTCACACATAGGTATAAATTGAAAATCTTTATTAGGATTTGTAGTCAACACTGTGCCACTCAAGGCACCCTACTACTGGCCTTTTCACTGTTCTGTTTTGTCCTGCTTAGACACTTCAGAAATGTCCCCCAGTGTCCTTACCTTTAAACATCCTCCAATGATCTGGAGCAGAGCAATGATGCTCAGTCATCAAGTAATGGACCCATAAATGATATGGTCTCATAAGCTGAGCTGGTGGTTGTGTTGAAATTGTCCTTCATGTAGACTCACAAGAGATTGAAGACGCTTTAAATACAAGAGAAAAGAAAGACCAGGTGGTAGGAGAAATAGTGCCAAGAGGCCATCTGGGCACTGCAGGGCACATACTCACATCCCCTGTTCCTTCTGTTCCCTTGCTGGAATGCATAGGGTGTGACATTTACAACAGAACACATGGAAATGTGTTCTCAGGAAGTTGAGAGCAGGATAGCCTAGGATAAGATGGAAGAGAGAGAGGAGAAAATACCTCTGTCAGTGGGGACTGTCCCTAACCCTTACATTTGTTCTCATGGTCCTGCCTTGTAACTTAATTACCTTTAAAGAGTTTAATGTAAAAAGTGCATCCTGTAGGATTCAAATAGTCTCTTTTTCCAATCAAGGCAAGTGGTTTGGGCAATAGGACAGACAGCTTCATCAGGTGCAGATAACATAAGGATTCTGATTCATCAAATGGTAGGACTCAGCAAGTACCAGAGTAGCCAGGGAGGGCCTGGAACAGTTTAGGATGTAGATCCTGGCGAAGGGGCACCATTTGAAGAGGCTGGAGAGGAGAGGAAGGCACTGTGGCCTGGGAAACCCAGAGAGCAAAGATGCAGAAGCACTAACACTTGAGTTCATACTGAGGCCTCTGAGGCAGCTTCTGCATGGGGAGGTATGAGAACCCATTAGAAAAGGATCATACCAGGTATCAACGGCTTTGCGCATCAAGATGGAGTTGAATGTGTTTTTTGTGCATGACTAAGGAATTTCTGCTTTATATGTAGGCATGGGCTACAGGACGACCCAGAAACTGTCATCTTTGAAGCATAACCTTGCCCCAGTTTAGTCAGATAAAGAATCAAGTCCTGGTTATGTCCTTAATGTGCTATGTGATCTTGGGCAAGTACCTGTCTCCTCCTCTGAGCCTCATGTCTGTGAAACGGAACTGATGCCACCTATGTCACTTGCTTATTTTGGATGACATACAGTAGTGTTTTTAAAGTGCCTGGCACATGGCAGGCTCTCAACAGGTGGTAACTATTTTGATTATATTGTTCCTGTTCTCATAGCTTGCCTTACTCCTGGTATTGCTTCAGGGTCTCTCTGTATCAAGGATCATGGAGAAATATAAGTATATTTGTTTTCAGAGACTGTGTGTTAACTCTGAGACTCTGTCTTCAGCTGTTGTACTGTCTGGTCTCCTAAGCATGCATTACAAGTTCAAACAGCAGTCTTTACAAGTCCATGGGTGGAGGAGTAAGACCAGCTTGTCACTCTTTGTGACTCTGCTTCTCCACCTCTCAGGATGTGACATCTTCCCCCATGGGGAGTCATTTCTACTTTGTCTTTAATTGCTCCTTGTTGAGGCGACTTGTCAGACAAGGCTGCTTTCTGTCACTTGATGCCACATCTCCTCCTAGTTCAGTCAGTCAGTCGGGGACATGCATTGAGTTGAGAGTCTGACTTTACAGAGAACACTGTGCCAGATATTAATTTGCCTTGTATGGGGGTCCATGCTCTGCTGTACTTACCTAGGGCACTTCTGCACGGCCATGGCTCTGGTCTGCACAGAGTGGGTGGGTGGGTAGGTGCGGAAGGCAAAGATGCCAGCAGTGGAGCATTCAGTTCAGTACCAAGGGGCTGCAAGACCCTTGACCTCCTGTCCCTTTCTTCTGGGTAGCAGAACGTTCTCAGAACCTCAGTTCAGGGCCCTGTCAGTTTCTAACAGAACCCCAACACTGCTGGAGATGAAGATATAATATTATTTCTTCCTAGGTTTGTGTACCAGTTTAGAATTTTCTGTCCTACTACATATAGCATCCCACTTGATCTTGACAACAGTCTTGGGGGGATAAAGGGGGACAGTTCGTAGAACGGGTATTAAGGCTCCTACCTTTGGAAATAAATAAAATGGGACTCAGAAGTGTTACCCAACTGCCAGTAACAATGGTGTTGGTTCTTTTTTCATCATAGTAGAAAGTCTATATAAATGGACAGGTAATTTCAGGGCCATGGAGTAGATAGAGAGCTCACCTTCAAAGAGCCTTCCAGAGAAGTCTGGTTATCTCTGTTGGGCCGGTTTCTGGCCCTTGAATCCCCTGCCCATTTCTCCAGAAATCTTTATTCTGGTTAGTCACTTTGTGTCCCTGTCTCAGCTATGTGCTGTTCTCACAGAAGAGTTCCTCTTTGCAGCCACTGTGTCTCTTTAAAAGGCTTTTTATTTTTCTCTTTTTCCTTCTTTCCTTAGCCTCCTGCAGGGATATCTAAGCTCTCTTTCTGTTTACTGTTCAATGGAGTCAAGCATCTGTCTGTCCCTTTGGGATGAGCTCTTGTTATACATTAATAATCAACCTTTACAAGGAGCTCTAGTTATAGCCCTTTAACCCAAATGCAGGAAAAGCCAAAGTTTGGTTATGACACAGAGATCTCACATGCTGAGGCATAATAGTGGGGATTATAAAGGAGAAGCTGTCATTCATTAAACTTTTATCATTTCTTTTCTGGTTCACTCACTTGAGTGATTGCCCGAGGATCCTTCAGTATTTCCCTTTGTACATGGTCAGTCCAGAAGAGCTAAAACAAGAAATGCAACCTTTGAATTGGGAAGTTGAGCATGCATGATTTTCCACGGAATGTTACAGATGATCTTCATGGTGCGGCAAGTGGGGCCTAGTTCTGAGTGTCTACAGTGGTGAAGCACGTGGATGCTGGAGCCCAGCTACCTAGGTTGGAGTCCTGCTCTGCCACTTACATCCACTGTGTTCCTCAACTACTCTCTGTGTCAGTTTCCCCATCTGTAAACTGAGGGAATGGTTATAGGTATCTCAAATGGGTGTTGTCAGGTAAAGGGATGGTTGGTGTTAAATCCTTACTATAGTGCCTGGTAGTAAGTGCCCAGTGAATGCCAGTATCATTATTTTCAATGTTCTTGAATATAATTAAGTCCATGGTCAAGGTTACATAATAGGTGAGGCATTTTCAATATTTTGTCATAGTTTTATATTATCCTTGTAATACCTATAAGAAGGCAGATGACTCTGTTTGATTCTCTCCTAGTGAAGGGGAGATAAGGAAAATAGTTCTGTAGTTGAATGTTGGGGATTAAATGATATACACTGGAATGACCCATCCAATTTAACTGTCTCTCACAGAGATGAAGAGATCAGACTTATTTTGGCACTTAAGCCTTGTCGTTTTATTGAAAATGGAGATAATAATACAACCTTCTAAGGGCTGTGGAGAGGATGAAATGAGATTAACAATAACCACAACCACTCCCCTGAATAGCTGAGACTTTTGTGCCCATATTATGTGCCATTTCTAAGTGCTCTATGTGTATTAAATCAATTTATCCTACCAAATAGTTTACTCTTGTATTCCCATTTCCAGAGAGGGAAATAGACCCCCAGAGAGGTTAGTCTGCCAAGATCACATAGCTTGTAAATAGTGGATGTGGAATTCGAACCTAAATCTGGTTCCTGACTTAAAATTTGAATAAGATGATGTAAAGAAAATAACAAAGTGGTTGGTATGGTCAATACCCAAATCTTAGTCCCTTTCCCTTCCAATTTTTTTTTTATTATTGTTGTATGAATGTGACATCACCCAGAGATCCAAGCAGTAACCACCTTTCCAGAGAACTACATCAAAATTCAGTTCTAATAAGAGTAAAATTTTTTTGAAGTTCTAATTTTGGGGAAGAAGATTAATTCCTGCTTTTATATAGATTACACCTGGTTTAGAAAGCCATAATAGGTTTTTAATTTTTTTTAACTGGCATCCTCACCTTCTCCACCCAGCCTCCCATTGTGCAGGACAGTGGCCATGGCTGTACAGAAGTGGCATCTTGGGTAGGACACAGAAGCAGGAAGCCCTGCTGAACCCGCTTACAAGGCAAATTAGTATCTGGCACAGTGTTCTCTGTAAAAGCAGACTGTTGACTAAATAAATGTACCCGACTGAATAAGTGAATAGGTTTCAGAATGTCTCATTTTACCACTATATAGAGGGCATGTACAATGTGCAAAAAACACAGATCTCTGACCCTACCAACTCTTAATACTCAATCATTTTTTAAAGTAATAGATTCACCTGGTTAAAAACAAAGTCAAATAATACAAGAGGGTACTGTGGAAAGTAAGTCTCCCTCCCACTCCTGAATACTAATCTCACAAATCTACTTCCCAATGACAATTTTACAGTTCCATGGAAGTTATATGCTTATATGAGCATATATACATAATACCCCCAACCTCCCACACACACTTTTACACAATGATAGCATTGTGCACACTCTGTCCTGTTCCTTGCTAATTTCTCTTAACGATATGACTTGGAGAGCCTGTATGTCAAAATCAAAAGCAATACCTCATTTTTAAGGGCTGCATAATATTCCATTATAAAGATGTATCTTCTGTTATTGATGGTCATTTAGTTTTTTTTTCTGGTCTTTTACTAACTAAGGATGCTTCAGTTATCTTTTTTTTTTTTTTTTTTGGAGACAGAGTCTCACTGTGTTGCCCGGGCTAGAGTGCCGTGGCGTCAGCCTAGCTCACAGCAACCTCAAACTCCTGGGCTCAAGCAATCCTTCTGCCTCAGCCTCCCGAGTAGCTGGGACTACAGGCATGTGCCACCATGCCCGGCTAATTTTTTCTATATATTTTTAGTTGTCTGATTAATTTCTTTCTATTTTTAGTAGACACGGGGTCTCGCTCTTGCTCAGGCTGGTTTCGAACTCCTGAGCTCGCCTCCCAGAGTGCTAAGATTACAGGCGTGAGCCACCGCGCCCGGCCTCTTCAGTTATCTTTGTATGAAGTATTTACATCCATGCAGCTCTATTTCTCTTCATTTTTATTTGCAAGCTCATTATCATATAAATTTCTGACAACACAAGAAATTGGCCAGAAGAAGAGAGACAAAAGAAATATTATGGAAATATAGAGGCTTTTTCAGAGCTTTTGCGCATACCAGACATTTCTTCAAATGCTTTTCTGAGTCCTGTGTCTCATGTTTCTCGTGTTGTTTCAGACTCTTATGTCCTGAAGCCTCTTCTTGGATCACGTTTCCAGGTGCCCAGTGAATGATGGACGTATACTATTTGCAAGATTGATTCATATGGCACTTTTGTTTGGCTTTTGACAGGTTGTTTATAAGAATAATGACATCCGTCTGGAGCTGTCTCGCCTGGCCCGGATTGGGGACACCAAGATGAAAATCTATGGCGAAGTTGTGTTCAAGTGTGAGAATGTGGCTACGCTGGACCCCATCAACTTCGAGACCCCAGAGGCTTACATCAGCTTGCCCAAGTGGAACACTAAACGTATGGGCTCCATCTCCTTCGACTTCCGCACCACTGAGCCCAATGGCCTCATCCTCTTCACTCATGGGAAACCCCAAGAGAGGAAGGATGCACGGAGCCAAAAGAACACAAAAGTAGACTTCTTTGCTGTGGAGCTCCTGGATGGCAACCTGTACCTGCTGCTTGACATGGGCTCCGGGACCATCAAAGTGAAGGCCACTCAGAAGAAAGCCAATGATGGGGAATGGTACCACGTGGACATTCAGCGAGACGGCAGATCAGGTAGGAAGAGGCAGGGTGTGTAACTGAGACTAGAGGAAAGCTGTAGTTTCTCAGTTTGTTTCTTGGCTTTATATTTTTTATTTTAATTTTTGCACTTGCATGTTTGTTGATTCCTTTGCTATTCTCTTTAATGGTTGTTGTAAAATTATGTTTCTGAGCAAGACATCTGTCTCGTAGATGGTTCACATTCCCCACTCATCTCTCCTGTCACTCACTGCACAATCATCTCAGTGATAACTCTACGTCCCGGGAACTAAGGACGGTTTTACAAGTAGCATTTCCACTGCTACCAAAGCAACTGTCATGTCACTGGTGTGATGCCCTCCTCCCCTGCTTTCTTCTCCTTTTTCTCATCACCATGGAAACCAACTGTGACATCACAGATGCTGCATTAAGTGATTACTCCGTAGGATAAGCTTCATCATGCAAGAGTTTATGCAAGAATAATTGGCAAGAGTCATGTTGCACAGAGAAATTATGACAAGAAAGGAAAAGGCAAATTGATTTTTCCTAAAGTCATGTTCAATTTAAAGCCTTCCTTTGGTGTGAAAGCCTATATTTCACTCTTTGCTCAGACCTCACTAACTCTCCCTTCCTCTTCCTAACCTTTTACATTTGGTTTAAATGGCTTTGTTTGTTTCTGCAGCTGCAGATCAAACAAGCTAGCCCCAGGCAGTACACAGCCACTCTGGAATAGTAACAAAAGGGGGAGGGGGCACACAGAGAGAGTCTGGGGTGTTTGAATGCTCGAACAGTCTGCCTAGCTTTCTTTGGACCATGTGGCAATAAAGGTCACATTCTGTGCTATCAGAAAGGGCATTTCCCCAAGAGCAGTCATTAGAACATTTGAATTTCAGACTCATTTCCTGATTCCCCATTTAGGTAGTATACACTCAAGAAGGGTCTTGGCTACATGTGCCATATTTGTAGGGATTCACTTTCCTGGTGAACATATAAAAGTCTTCATTTGGGCATTTCTTTCTAGGTGCATTTGGCCAGCAAGAGAAAGCAATAGGTTCCCCAAAAGGCTGAAGCCAGCAATGGCTGAGCTTTGGCGGGATGGATTTTTTGCATAATTCTGGAACTGGAGGAATGGCACAGATGAGCAGCATTGCCTTTAGGAAGAGCTGGACGGGCACTGTGCAGAGGGCAGACAGGTGGCAGATTGCAGCCCTGGGTGTTTTATTGCCCAGTAGGAATCTTTATTGATTGTTTGAAATCTGATCAGAACCAAGAGGCTTCCAATTAAATGTGCTTGTTGAGCAAGAATGAACAGTTTGTGCTTTTTTAACAGAAGAACACACATACAAAATTAATTTCTCTGGAAGCTGAATCTCTCTCTCTTTCTCTCTCTCTCTCTCTCTCTCTCTCTTTATCAATAAAATGTCAGCAAGGGCAGAGTCGGAAAGCTATTCCAGAATTACAAAGAAAACACTGCTGCTGGTTTTTAAGACCATGTGTTGGGGTCTCTGGAGCTGGGTCATGGTTGGAGGGTTTTGTGTTTGACAAACAAAACCTTGACACAGCTTAAATGTTACTTATCTGTGTAACATGCAGGCTAGAACACACAAAATTGCCATATGTTTATTTCTGTTTATTCCCAACACTGATTGCTTGTTCAAGTAGGGTAGCTATTTTGTTGCTGTTGTTGTTAGAACCATCAATGGACCCATCTTCAACAAATATGTTTGGATTTCAGAAGTGATAGCATTGGCCGATTCTTTGAAGTACTGATGAATTTGATCAAAGCCTATAAAAATTTACTGAGTAAACGAATAATTGTCTCGTGAAAACATTATGACTTAAAATTTTAAGATGATATGTCCAACTTTCATTTCTTCATGAGGATGTTTTCTTGTATATTTAGTTATAAACCCATACTAAAATGGATAGTTAACAAAACAAGTATGTCTAAGTGTGGCACCTCCTTCCCTGAGTCATCCTGAAGAAAAATATGACTGAGAGGTGATCTAAAATAAAACTTTTATGATCATTCCCCAGTTGGGGAAATTGAGTCTTAAAACTTGATAAATGCATTCAAAACAGTTGTGGTCACACATTCAGAGGACAGATTTTCCTCAGGATATATTTAAGACTCCAAAATTTAAATCGGTCTTAGTACTGTCCTTAGTTGGCAATAAATGTTCCTTCCCTTTAGTTGGGGATCAGATTAGCCCTGTGGACACATGGTGGGTAAAGAAAGGACACTTTGCAAGAGAGAAGATGGTAAGAGACACAGATCTCAACTTCCTCATTTGTAAAATAGAAAATAATATTATAACTCCTATCTCACAAGATTGTATTGAGGGTCAAGTCCAAAAATGCACATAAAATAGTTAAAATGGTGGCCAGGACATTACTGTTGTTATGTGGGTTTTTGAAAGATTAAAAAATAAAATTGCAAAGCATATTTCTCTAGGAGAAAACTTTGGAGAGAGTAGGGGAAGCAGATTGCTAGCTTAACTGCCCCCACCCCCAGGCCCCTCAATATCCTTTCTCCTCGTCAGCTCTCATGCTGACTTTGTAATTCAGAGTTTATGCCTCACTGACCTCGTTTAGTCCTCTCAGCCCTCCAGGTTGCATACCCTTCATCGCCGAGGGAATTGAGAGTCAGGCAGAAGTGAAGGCTCACTGACAGATGGCACAACCCAGTTATCTTGGTACCAATAAAGCCCTTCAAGAATAAGAAATATATATTTGTAAAATATCTGGCAGATGTTTAGATATCACTAAGTCCATTTCCTTAATTTTACAGTTCAGGAAATTGAGCGGTAAAGTGGTTCAAAGACTGGCCTAGGGTCAGAAAGCCATTTAGGACTAGAATCCCTGTTCGCAAGTTCCCAGGTCAGCTTCTAGGGTTACATCGTCTATAATCTCATTTGATATCCTTAATCCTACCCCTGCCTGGGTCTGTCTTTTTCTTTGACTTTACCTCCTGCTCACTCCCTCGTACCCCCTCTACTCTAAGCCACACTGCTTTCTGCCTCAGGGCCTTTGTATGTGCCATTCTTTCTGCCTGCCACACTCTTTTCTCTGGACTTCTCATGCCTGGATCTTTCTCAACATTCTGGTTTCAGCTTAACTATCAGCCATGTAGAGAGGCCTTCACTGACTATACACTTGAAAGTAGAACTCGTGAATTGTTGCCACAGCACCCATTTTACTTCTTCATATCACCTGCCTTAGCTAATCTCTCTCATTTACTGGGGTGATTATTCGGAACATTGGCTCAATGAGAGGAGAGATATGCCTGTCAAGTTCATGTCTGTGCCTAGAACTATACCAGAGACAGAAGACGTGTTCAATGAATATTTATTAAATGCATAAATAAAGAAGCATGTTTCAATTAAAATTTATCAAAAGGAATGCTCTAAATATTCATTGGAAGAGCTGGTAGTCAATGCCCAGTCTAGAGGGTACCAGTACATGGAGGGAGAAACAGAGGAGAAAGTTCCTTTTGGGGAAGAAGACTTCAAATACTCATGGAGCTCTTACTCTGTCCTGGGCATTGTTAGAAGAACTTTGCATGTATTAACTCATTTAGTCATCACACCAACCTGTGAGGTGGGGACAATTATTTTCCCATTTTCCAGATGAGGAAATTGAGGATCAGGAAGGTGAAGTCACTTCTTCAAGGTTATACAGCTGGTACATGTTACAGTTGAGATTTAAATACAGGTGGGCACTGTGCTGCTCCCAACCTGTAGGGCATGCTCCCTCTCAGGACTGTTAGGGAGAGAAGAGATACAATAGGTGTTAGATCACTGGGATTTTCAGTCCCTTGCTTGCATTTTTCTCTCCTGGCCAGGAAGCTCCGGTCTCAGAACTCAACTGTTGGGCTCCTTTCATTTAGTTAATCAACTGATTGGCCTCACCTGAGATGCCAAGAGCGCTGTTAGCTCACGCCGTGTCTGTTCTCCCACCCCAGGTACTATATCAGTGAACAGCAGGCGCACGCCATTCACTGCCAGCGGGGAGAGCGAGATCCTCGACCTGGAGGGGGACATGTACCTGGGCGGGCTGCCAGAGAACCGCGCCGGCCTCATCCTCCCCACCGAGCTGTGGACCGCCATGCTCAACTACGGCTACGTGGGCTGCATCCGCGACCTGTTCATCGACGGGCGCAGCAAGAACATCCGACAGCTGGCAGAGATGCAGAACGCGGCGGGCGTCAAGTCCTCCTGTTCACGGATGAGCGCCAAGCAGTGTGACAGCTACCCCTGCAAGAACAACGCCGTGTGCAAGGACGGCTGGAACCGCTTCATCTGCGACTGCACTGGCACCGGCTACTGGGGAAGAACCTGCGAAAGGGGTGAGTCGGCCCTCTTGAGCGGCAAACGAGGGTGTGAGTGGGGTTGAGGTATTCCAGCCGTGTTCCTGGACAGCCCCAGCCTTTGTACCTACCTGAGCTTGCTTTCTTCTAAAGAACAGTTTTGGAGTTTACTGATTTCCTGAACATCCTTTCTAGTTCTGAGTGCTTGGATTTGTTTGGCTAGGATTGGGGTGCAGAAATACTTGTGTAAATATTACCATGATTGTCACACTTTTTTGATTAAGTATTTTTGATTTAGAGAGGGCAAATAATTCTCTTTTGGGATTCCATTAAGGCTAACCAACTGGCTGTTTCATTTTTTCATTTAACTCGTGCTTCTTTAATGCTTTCTACAAGCTGACTCCTCAGTTGAGCTTTGGAAATACAATACTGAACAAGAAAGATCCATCCCTGTCTTTATGGGGATTGCTGCCTAGTAGAACAGTTAGCTATTAAATAAGCCATTACATACATGACGAGTTTTAGGAGAGCCAGTGTGATGTATTGGTTAAGAACATGAACTCTGGGGCCCGACTGGGTGAGAAACCTGGCCGTCATGGAGTGGTGTGAACTTCATCAAGGTAATCAATATGTTTGAGTCTTGATTTCCACATTTGTAAAATGAAGATAATCAGGCACCTACCTCATCTTATCATTAATAAGATGTTAATTATGATTAAGCAAGTTAATAGTTCCTGAAATGTGGTGAGCATTTAATAAATATTAATGATTATTATGGTCATGATTATTATCATCGATATCATTAAACAGAAAGTACAGAGAAATTTGGGATGAAAGGGGACCCAATGTACTGTGGGGCTTCATAGAAAGCTTTTGCAAAGAAGAAATATGTGAGTTAGGACTTGAAATATGAGTAAGGAGTTGGCTTGGCAAAGAAGTAGGGGGAAGAACTGTCGCCTAGACAGGAAGGACAGCATGTACCAAGGGACAGATGTGAGCAACCAGGCGCAATTAAGGAGCTGAACAAAGTCCAGACTCGACTGGAAGCTTTGTTCCTTTATGAAGAAAGTGAAGAATAGAATTGCGTTGGGGGACGAAGGGTACGAGAGGTGGCTGAAGAGGTGGGGGCTGGCCCCTGAGAATAGGCCAGGATACTGGGAGGAGCCACTTGCCATTCATGGCTTTAGCATCTTACATTTGCTCTGATTTGGGCGAAGGGCAGAGATAAAGGTAAGCACAGGCGCAACATCAAGCCAAGGAGATTCCAGTCCATAAGCTATATCCAGATTGCAGCTTGGTCTGTTTTTTATATGCCTGGCACAGAATCAAGCTGGCTATCCATGGGTCATCAGCCTCTATTTTTCATGGAAGGACAATGTACATAATTACCAAGTTTTTGCTGAGGGCATAGCTCTGGGATTTGAGGATACTGCATCTCTAGTAGATGTAGTTTCTGCCCTCAAGAAGCTTCCCATTTATTTAGCTGAGGAGTCAAGACATCTACACAAGAAGGTATAATAAAATGATATAAAGCAGCAGCATGGGCTCTGTTGGTGGACCAGAGTAGGAGGACATGAAGATTCAGAGAAGGGAAGAACGTCTTGAGGAGAGACCTCAAGGCTCTTATTCTTAAAGACCACCAGTGGTCAGAAATTGTTTAAGTATCAGAATTCTGGTGATGGGGAGGGACCCTGGACCAGTCCTGTAATAGGGGCTAGATGACCAGTGAGAAGGTACTTCCAAGGACTGGTTTTTATGACATCAACTGTGTTAATAGTTAAGGTGTATTTCAAGAAAACCGTAAACCTTTCTTACAGTCAGACCAAAAAACAGAACACAGGACATTGGGACAAAGGAGAAAAAGAGAGCTTTCTTGGAGCTTATGGACTTAACCTAAGGCACGAAACCTTAAGAATTCTAAATGAAGATGTTGGGAAGACCCTTTCAGACATCGGCCTAGGTAAGGAATTCTTGAAGAAGACCCCCAAAGCAATCGCCGCAGCAACAAAAATAAATAATTGGGATCTAATCAAATTAAAAAGCTTCTGCACTGCCAAGGAAACTATCATTAGAGCGAAGAGACAGCCCACAGAATGGGAAAAAATATTTGCTCTCTACACATCTGATAAAGGGCTGATAACCAGAATCTATCTAGAACTCAAAAAAATCAACAAGAAAAAATCAAACAACCCCATCAACAAATGGGCAAGCGAAATGAACAGAAACTTTTCAAAAGAAGACAGAATAATGGCCAGCAAACATATAAAAAAATGCTTATGGAATTTAAATTCACATTCACTGAATTTTCAAAGCAGTGACACCAGAACATGCTAAGAGGAGGAAGTAGCCATCTGGAACAGAAATAGGCCACATAGGCTGGTCAGTCTGTCAAGTACCTAAACTCTTTCCAAATATCTTTGTGGGGTAGTCTACCCTGGTGCTGTTTTGGGAAGATAGAAAGGTCATTCCACCTCTGAGATGCATGAGACAGGCTTGGCATAAGCCAAGGTGTTGTGGATCTTTCTCTGTCTACAGAGGCAGTGTAAGAACCAAAGGTCACCTTGGACATCTCACTTCTTCCTCTTGGGTCTCCTCCTAACTCAAGGGCTTTGTGGTTGTTGGAGGCAGGCAGCAGTGACAGTAGTCTGCTGTGCAAGATATCTCTGAGCTCACCTATTCCAAGGGCAAATCAATGGGAGTTGGTCCAAAATTTGCCAAGTACAATGAAAGTCACTGCATCTTTTACATTGTCACTTTTGACTAGTCATTAAAAGGCAGCTGATTGGGGATATATGAGGGACAATTTTTCTTGGTACAGTGCAGCTACGAGTCATCCATTCTGGCCAAATGAGAAGGAGCTTAACAAATGTAAAACATTTGATCTGTACATCGCTCAAATCCCAGATGGTTCAACTCATTGTTTTATTTCCCCACTAATTGTTTTTTGCCCCTGTATTGTTCCTGACACCATGTTCAGAATGAATCAGTGGAGTGTGAAAATGATAGGACTTCACTCTGCTAGCATAGAAAATAGAGCCTCCCAATGACATTGTTTTTCTTTGTTGAAACTGATTCCTCAGTGGTGACTCTTGACTATCTTTTCTTCATTTTTCCTACATGCAACAGACATTGACTGAAGCCCTAGTATGTTTCAGGCACTATGTTTGATGCTGGAAATTAAAAAACAAAACAAAACAAAACAAAAAAAACAACAACAAAAACCCACACAGCCCCTACTTTTGATCAAGAGGTGTATAGTCCTCCCAGGGAAACAGAGGGCAATGTGGCAAATGTTTAATGTGTGGCAGATGTGATGCTGGGGGTTTGTAGGGGAATAGTAGGGCAAACAGGTGAGAGTGGCCACTTCATATAGGGGAGCAGTGGTGAAGAGAAGAGGACCCAAGGTTTCTTGGACTTTCTTGGCCCCTATTTCTAACAAAACCATGGCCTCTTTCTACTCTTGATTCTCAGTATCCATTCTAGGTACTTCTGAAAAGTGGTGGAGAGAAAGTTTTGGACATCCTCTTTATACAGGAAAATGATCCTTTTTGGATTAAGGAATGCTGCCCTGTCTACCATAACAACATCGACTTTGTCACTCAATTTATCATTCTCTCTCTAATTTTTTTCCTAGAAGTATTAACCCAAAGCCTAGAATTTATCATTTGTGCTAGCTATGATAAGCCTAAGACATTAATAATTCCTAAGGCTATGTGTCCACTGAGCTCAAACTGTGCTCAAACTGTACTGGAGCTTCCTAGCGAGTGAGTCCTTTGGCATTGCTGGCCCCACAACAGAAATGGGAGTGTTAGAAAGAGGCTCTCATGTATATAAAATGTAGAAAACACAGGTTGAATGCTGACGACGGGAATTCAGAGTTGGCCATGGCCCAGGTCAGACACTAGATCAAAATAGTCCAAGGACCCAAACAAAGTGAACAAGCAGATCTGTCTAAAGGAAAACTCTCATATCAAAGTTGTTAGCCTAAGATAAGGAGAAAAGGCAAAGGAAGTAGGAGATATATGAGTATATAAGACTAAGACTAATTTGCGTGGGTATCTTTTTCTTCTAGTAAGATTGAATGACTCTTGTGTCTACCCTCATGAGAGTACTTCTACTGCCTGTGAAGATGAGCAACTCTAAATCTTTTTTTTTGAGACAGAGTCTCACTCTGTTGCCCGGGCTAGAGTGAGTGCCGTGGCGTCAGCCTAGCTCACAGCAACCTTAAACTCCTGGGCTCAAGCGATCCTACTGCCTCAGCCTCCTGAGTAGCTGGGACTACAGGCATGCGCCACCATGCCCGGCTAATTTTTTCTATATATTTTTAGTTGTCCGATTAATTTCTTTCTCTTTTTAGTAGAGATGGGGTCTCACTCTTGCTTAGGCTTGTCTCGAACTCCTGAGCTCAGACGATCCGCCCGCCTCGGCCTCCCAGAGAGCTAGGATTACAGGCGTGAGCCACCGTGCCCGGCCTCAACTCTAAATCTTGACAGCTGAAAATCGTCTTGATATCGTATTGATATTTTTTTTCAGCATAATCCGATACTGTTGTAAGACAATGTAGATGTCTCTTGTAAGACAATGTAGATGTCTCTACCCATCCCAATTGTTCAGCTCCAATTTTTGGTTTGCTATTCATAGTAATGTGGGAGATGTCCCCATGACATGAAAAACAAAGGCCTGATTTAGCTATTTAATTCTAATCAGTTGGTTGAAATGCTTTAATCTACTGGAATACCACCTGCTGTCCTTTGAAGTCCTGTTGGACTGAGGGCAGTCTAGCTTGTCTTTAGTCTGTTCTGGAGTTCTTGTTTCTTAAGAAGATGTGGTCACTTGACCTGGGACAACATAGGCATCTTCTCCTTGCAAGTGCAGCCAAACAGTTTAGTCCAATTGATGAGAGTCAAGTCCCTGTACCGCAAGGCCAAGGACTTGATTTGTTTGTGGACTATCAAGCTTAAATTTGAGGCCACTGCTGATTCTGTCCTCTTCCCTGGATGGCTTTTTCTAAATGTATGCTAGCATTTATTTGGGAAAAAAGTAAACAAGGCTCAGCACAAGTCAATCTCTATGTCAAGAAACATAACATACAGTGTAGTGCTTGGAGGCAGGAGTCCCATGGTTAATGGCATGGATTTTGGAATCAGGCAGACCTTGATTCCTGTATTGGTTCTTCCACTTACTAGCAAGATGATGTACAGTAAGTACTTAATTCTAAGTCTCAGTTTTCTTATCCATGAAATGGAAATGCTAATACCTCCCGGTTCAGTTTCTTTCTGTTGCAAGCTACAGGATTGATCTTAGCTACCAGAGTCAAGGAAGTGGATTTACTGGGTGATTATTGATCAAATGAAGATCTTGCTAACTATGTCTTAGAAAGGGAAGCAGAGCAGTTCTGGGGAACCCAGGCACCACCATTAATGTTCCTTGACCTCCATGTTCTGTATTTTTCTATTCAGAGTTTGTGTTTTCCAAAAAGAGAACATGATTGGTTCAGTTTGGTTTATCTTTCTGTCCCCCTACTGGTCAGCTCTGTCCAGGTGGGCAGTGTGACCAAGAATAGATTTTTTGAGTGTTCCCCCATGTGTATATGTTGGGATGATTCCTTGAGAGGAGGCATATTTCGGATCCAGAACCATCCTACCCCTTCCTAAGGTTGTTAAGAAATTGAAAGGCAAAATGTTTTTAATTGTTAAACATGGCAGCTGGCATATAGTATTCATGGTGATATTTCCTAATTCAGGGTACTTTTTAAAGAGAATGAGTCATGGTCTAATAATGAAGAGCCAGTTACAGTATCTGCCATACCCTGTTTCCATTGGGACAGTGTCCTGCGGAGTCTTAAGCCTTCTCCTCATCCAGGTGTGTCTTGTTCACTCAGGGCAGGTATTTAAGGTAGGTCAGGCACTTTCCACGAGATCAGATGGGGATCAGCTTTTCAAGTTCTTCTTTGGAAGGTGGTAAAAAATGTCCTGGGAGATGTCTCTGCAGTGGAACAGCTCGGATCCTCTTCCAAGATAAATAGTGCCTTGGATTTTTTTTTTTTTAAATTCTGAATTCTCCCCTGTGTTCAAATGCTTTATTGCCTTGAGGCCTAGGGAATCAACAGAATCACTAGCACTCGAGACCACAGCAAACAATGTACACTACTGTGGTTCCTTTAAGTCATTCAGCTTTAATAATTGGAAAAAAATTAATACTGTATAAGAATTACATGTACATTAAATAAAATTTGGAAAGCATAGAAAACTAGCAAGAATTATGAAAAAACCACCCACTTCATAAACATGAAAATTATTAACCATTTGGTATAGTTTTCTAGTCTTTCCTCAGTTATGCACGATGGGTTTTGTTTTCTTGTGTACAGCTAATAATCATACCACATATAAAATTGTGTCCTACTTCTCCCACCTAATAACATATTGCAGTCGACAATATCTCTTCCTGGTTATGTATTCTTTGTGTGTGTATGCACACACACGTATAATCTCACTGAATGGTTCCCTTAGTGCTCTTTCATGGTTAAAGGTCAGGGTCCCCTGACCTATAAGGCCACATCTTGTTATAGATGCCCAGTCACATGGAACTTCACATTTTTTTTTAATCCTGTGTTTTTTTTGGGTTTTTTTGGGGCCACTCTTGCAGTCTGCTAAAATAAAATATTTCATGGGTTCATGGAAACTGGATGTTTTTGAGAATATTAATTTGCAGAACCAAGAAAATGCAGTGAAGAGAGAAAACCTACTCTTCTGGGTCCTCAGGATTCTATTTACCTGATATGTGCACCAGCTGAAAACCAAGAATACAGATATTTTGAGTTCTCTCAAGTGACTCTTGTTCCAACAGGAAAGGCATGCAGGCAGCAGTGGCTCACTCCCCACTTGTGGCCCCTCCTTTCAGGCAATGCCCCCGATTTCTGCTGTGTGCTCCTGAGGCAGCAGCAGTGGCAGACTCTGCCTGGGAAGGGTGGGACATCATTACTCTTGGATTGTATCATTTGGATGCCGCATGGGAATTGTGACAGATACAGTGATGTTACCTTTACCCAGTCTTTGCTTAGGTAGGAGACTGAGGATTTACAAGGCCTAAGAAGGTAATAAGTTAACATCACTTCAACTTAGAACAGCTGTAGAATGGTTAGAATTCATGCCTTCTGACTCCTAATCCATTACACTTTCCATTAAATTGAGCAAACTTTCATTTGTATCTATGTATATATATGAAGGAAATGATGTTCAATATACAAACTTTACACACATACATATCTATATCTATCTATCCACATATATATCTTAGAATCTGAGGTCATTGAGGGGCAACCGGCACATTACATATCTTTGTTTCCCCACAGTCTCTAACACTGTGCTATATGCACATACTAGGTGCTTGAGGGCCCCAGGACTCTGTCTTGGGTCTCCTCTCTGTTCATACATTCCCCTTGGTGTACTTACCCATTGCCATGATATTAAAGGTCATCTATATATCAGTGACTCCCAAACTGAGATCTCTCCTTGGAATCACAGATTTCTATATCCCCAATTGTCTACTTGACATCTCTAAATCATATCATGGAAAAATAGAAATCTTGAATTCTTCCTCCCTGCACCAGACTTTTTTGCTTTCAGATTTTCCCATCTCAGTAGATGGCATCACCACTGTCCTTGGGCATTTTCTTTTCTTTTTCTCCTGCAGTATTCAATCTACCTCAGCAAACCTTGTCCACTCCTCATCTAAACCCATGCTGCATCTGTCTACTCTCTCCCTCTCCACTACCATCATCCTAAGTCAAAGCACACTTACACAGCCAGATAGTGTGTAGTATATAATTACGAAAAACCCAACTTCGTTTTGTGCCTTCCCTAGAACATTCAAGTTAGGTTATTAAAATGTCTACATTCTCAGCACAGCCCTATATTCAGTAGCTTGACTCTCAGTGGCATTTGGTCCAGAAAAGTGTAGGAAATGAGGCTATGATGCTTGTTTGGAATGAACTTCAGCATTAAAATAGGGATTCCATAAACAGGCATCTAGCTCTTCTCTGTGTCAGGCTTTGTGAGGTAAGTCATGAAGATGCAAATTTATGGAAGACATGTTTTCTGTCTTTCATGAGCTCACAGTGCAGCAGAGAAGATGGAGAAGTAATCTGCAAGCTGATACGCAGTCACCAAGGACAATGCTTCAGCGAATAATCACAGGAAAGGAGATAACAATTAGAAAGCAAGATATGACCAACATGATATGTCACTTTATAACTGGCTCTGGATCCACTGTGGTCTTGGTCAGGGAACAACAGAAACCCTGGCTTCCAAGGTCAAATATAATACTGATGGTTGTTCTCTCTGGTCCCAATGCCATTAAGGAGGGGATCTCCCTCATGGCTGTGCCCCCGTTCCTCACAGATAGACAGGTCCTTTATTTAGATATGTGACCTTGAGATAATTATTTGGATCCTCTGGCCTCTCTGTTCTAAAAGAATAAAATGAGGCAATAGGGTTTCATGCTCTCTCAGGGCCCTTTCAACTCTAAAACTCTGATTCGCAAATGTCATCACTTGGCAATGTCTTCCCATATCCCGAGGAGAGGGATAAAGGTGAGTGAAGGGCAGGACAGGAATCTGCAGAACTGTCTGGGTTAGGATGCTGGGTTTAGTTATATCAGCACTGCAATAAAGTTTTCACCCCTGTTATTCCTTTATCTGAGAAAATGAATACCTTGGTGTACTGAGTATACTTCAGGCCCATGATGCCTGAGTTTTTAACTGATGGATTAATGAATAGAACCTTGGATTTCTTAAGAGCATTAATAGGTTATCTCCTTTGTGGAGATGTTGTTTACCCCTTTTGATGGATAATGACATGCATCCGATAAAGGGGCTTCCCAAGAAATACACAATTCATTGACATCAATCAAAGTGTCCCCATTTTTGCTTATCTATAGTTGCTTATGTTTTACAAATGTATCTCTGGTGACAACCACGGTATTGCTCAGATTCAACCTCTTCTTTTTTCTTTTCCAGTTCTGCAAGTTTCCCTTTCCACAGGCACAGGATTTTATGATCCCAGGAAATGGTGCTATAGTCCAGAACCCTAGCTCAGAGTTATCTCACTAGGCCAGGGTCTGAGGTACCCCCGATCATAGCTGATCCTGTACTCCAAAGAAGAGGGTCAAGAAAGTAACCTCTAGTTATTCTGAGTCTTGAAGCTCCAGGGGTCTCAAAAGGACAGGCTTGGGACTTTGAAGATCTTTGAAAAATCTACACCTATACCTGCATTCAGGCTGAGACTGTGAGGGTCAGCACTTTGGTGCAGCGCGTGACAGCTGCTTATGAACCACAGCACACCTGCTGCTGGCTGCGGTGCTGTCAAATGCAGGGACATGGTGGCCATTTACATTGCCACTCTGTATCTTTATTACTGCATTTGCTAAAAGCAGCTTAACTGCCAGCGGACATCTGCCCATTATAATGCAATAAATTGAGACGCTGCTAAATTATGAGAAACAAGTGCTTTGAAATGCAGCACAAGGGTATCATTGCAGGCTTTTCTAGCATCTCTGGCTGGCTTCATGTTTCTTTTCACAGATTGATGGATCCTTTTTCACTACAGTTTAGATTAAGAGGAAAGGAAAATTAAGAGATCTATTTATTGAAAAAAATTATATCCCTGTTCCATGTCAGGTTCTTAATGTACGCTGGGCCATTTAACCCTCTTATCCACTCTGCAGGCT
>NW_012150840.1:18337436-18345817 GCF_000956105.1 Propithecus coquereli
GGGGTCTCACTCTTGCTTAGGCTTGTCTCGAACTCCTGAGCTCAGACGATCCGCCCGCCTCGGCCTCCCAGAGAGCTAGGATTACAGGCGTGAGCCACCGTGCCCGGCCTCAACTCTAAATCTTGACAGCTGAAAATCGTCTTGATATCGTATTGATATTTTTTTTCAGCATAATCCGATACTGTTGTAAGACAATGTAGATGTCTCTTGTAAGACAATGTAGATGTCTCTACCCATCCCAATTGTTCAGCTCCAATTTTTGGTTTGCTATTCATAGTAATGTGGGAGATGTCCCCATGACATGAAAAACAAAGGCCTGATTTAGCTATTTAATTCTAATCAGTTGGTTGAAATGCTTTAATCTACTGGAATACCACCTGCTGTCCTTTGAAGTCCTGTTGGACTGAGGGCAGTCTAGCTTGTCTTTAGTCTGTTCTGGAGTTCTTGTTTCTTAAGAAGATGTGGTCACTTGACCTGGGACAACATAGGCATCTTCTCCTTGCAAGTGCAGCCAAACAGTTTAGTCCAATTGATGAGAGTCAAGTCCCTGTACCGCAAGGCCAAGGACTTGATTTGTTTGTGGACTATCAAGCTTAAATTTGAGGCCACTGCTGATTCTGTCCTCTTCCCTGGATGGCTTTTTCTAAATGTATGCTAGCATTTATTTGGGAAAAAAGTAAACAAGGCTCAGCACAAGTCAATCTCTATGTCAAGAAACATAACATACAGTGTAGTGCTTGGAGGCAGGAGTCCCATGGTTAATGGCATGGATTTTGGAATCAGGCAGACCTTGATTCCTGTATTGGTTCTTCCACTTACTAGCAAGATGATGTACAGTAAGTACTTAATTCTAAGTCTCAGTTTTCTTATCCATGAAATGGAAATGCTAATACCTCCCGGTTCAGTTTCTTTCTGTTGCAAGCTACAGGATTGATCTTAGCTACCAGAGTCAAGGAAGTGGATTTACTGGGTGATTATTGATCAAATGAAGATCTTGCTAACTATGTCTTAGAAAGGGAAGCAGAGCAGTTCTGGGGAACCCAGGCACCACCATTAATGTTCCTTGACCTCCATGTTCTGTATTTTTCTATTCAGAGTTTGTGTTTTCCAAAAAGAGAACATGATTGGTTCAGTTTGGTTTATCTTTCTGTCCCCCTACTGGTCAGCTCTGTCCAGGTGGGCAGTGTGACCAAGAATAGATTTTTTGAGTGTTCCCCCATGTGTATATGTTGGGATGATTCCTTGAGAGGAGGCATATTTCGGATCCAGAACCATCCTACCCCTTCTTAAGGTTGTTAAGAAATTGAAAGGCAAAATGTTTTTAATTGTTAAACATGGCAGCTGGCATATAGTATTCATGGTGATATTTCCTAATTCAGGGTACTTTTTAAAGAGAATGAGTCATGGTCTAATAATGAAGAGCCAGTTACAGTATCTGCCATACCCTGTTTCCATTGGGACAGTGTCCTGTGGAGTCTTAAGCCTTCTCCTCATCCAGGTGTGTCTTGTTCACTCAGGGCAGGTATTTAAGGTAGGTCAGGCACTTTCCACGAGATCAGATGGGGATCAGCTTTTCAAGTTCTTCTTTGGAAGGTGGTAAAAAATGTCCTGGGAGATGTCTCTGCAGTGGAACAGCTCGGATCCTCTTCCAAGATAAATAGTGCCTTGGATTTTTTTTTTTTTTAAATTCTGAATTCTCCCCTGTGTTCAAATGCTTTATTGCCTTGAGGCCTAGGGAATCAACAGAATCACTAGCACTCGAGACCACAGCAAACAATGTACACTACTGTGGTTCCTTTAAGTCATTCAGCTTTAATAATTGGAAAAAAATTAATACTGTATAAGAATTACATGTACATTAAATAAAATTTGGAAAGCATAGAAAACTAGCAAGAATTATGAAAAAACCACCCACTTCATAAACATGAAAATTATTAACCATTTGGTGTAGTTTTCTAGTCTTTCCTCAGTTATGCACGATGGGTTTTGTTTTCTTGTGTACAGCTAATAATCATACCACATATAAAATTGTGTCCTACTTCTCCCACCTAATAACATATTGCAGTCGACAATATCTCTTCCTGGTTATGTATTCTTTGTGTGTGTATGCACACACACGTATAATCTCACTGAATGGTTCCCTTAGTGCTCTTTCATGGTTAAAGGTCAGGGTCCCCTGACCTATAAGGCCACATCTTGTTATAGATGCCCAGTCACATGGAACTTCACATTTTTTTTTAATCCTGTGTTTTTTTTGGGTTTTTTTGGGGCCACTCTTGCAGTCTGCTAAAATAAAATATTTCATGGGTTCATGGAAACTGGATGTTTTTGAGAATATTAATTTGCAGAACCAAGAAAATGCAGTGAAGAGAGAAAACCTACTCTTCTGGGTCCTCAGGATTCTATTTACCTGATATGTGCACCAGCTGAAAACCAGGAATACAGATATTTTGAGTTCTCTCAAGTGACTCTTGTTCCAACAGGAAAGGCATGCAGGCAGCAGTGGCTCACTCCCCACTTGTGGCCCCTCCTTTCAGGCAATGCCCCCGATTTCTGCTGTGTGCTCCTGAGGCAGCAGCAGTGGCAGACTCTGCCTGGGAAGGGTGGGACATCATTACTCTTGGATTGTATCATTTGGATGCCGCATGGGAATTGTGACAGATACAGTGATGTTACCTTTACCCAGTCTTTGCTTAGGTAGGAGACTGAGGATTTACAAGGCCTAAGAAGGTAATAAGTTAACATCACTTCAACTTAGAATAGCTGTAGAATGGTTAGAATTCATGCCTTCTGACTCCTAATCCATTACACTTTCCATTAAATTGAGCAAACTTTCATTTGTATCTATGTATATATATGAAGGAAATGATGTTCAATATACAAACTTTACACACATACATATCTATATCTATCTATCCACATATATATCTTAGAATCTGAGGTCATTGAGGGGCAACCGGCACATTACATATCTTTGTTTCCCCACAGTCTCTAACACTGTGCTATATGCACATACTAGGTGCTTGAGGGCCCCAGGACTCTGTCTTGGGTCTCCTCTCTGTTCATACATTCCCCTTGGTGTACTTACCCATTGCCATGATATTAAAGGTCATCTATATATCAGTGACTCCCAAACTGAGATCTCTCCTTGGAATCACAGATTTCTATATCCCCAATTGTCTACTTGACATCTCTAAATCATATCATGGAAAAATAGAAATCTTGAATTCTTCCTCCCTGCACCAGACTTTTTTGCTTTCAGATTTTCCCATCTCAGTAGATGGCATCACCACTGTCCTTGGGCATTTTCTTTTCTTTTTCTCCTGCAGTATTCAATCTACCTCAGCAAACCTTGTCCACTCCTCATCTAAACCCATGCTGCATCTGTCTACTCTCTCCCTCTCCACTACCATCATCCTAAGTCAAAGCACACTTACACAGCCAGATAGTGTGTAGTATATAATTACGAAAAACCCAACTTCGTTTTGTGCCTTCCCTAGAACATTCAAGTTAGGTTATTAAAATGTCTACATTCTCAGCACAGCCCTATGTTCAGTAGCTTGACTCTCAGTGGCATTTGGTCCAGAAAAGTGTAGGAAATGAGGCTATGATGCTTGTTTGGAATGAACTTCAGCATTAAAATAGGGATTCCATAAACAGGCATCTAGCTCTTCTCTGTGTCAGGCTTTGTGAGGTAAGTCATGAAGATGCAAATTTATGGAAGACATGTTTTCTGTCTTTCATGAGCTCACAGTGCAGCAGAGAAGATGGAGAAGTAATCTGCAAGCTGATACGCAGTCACCAAGGACAATGCTTCAGCGAATAATCACAGGAAAGGAGATAACAATTAGAAAGCAAGATATGACCAACATGATATGTCACTTTATAACTGGCTCTGGATCCACTGTGGTCTTGGTCAGGGAACAACAGAAACCCTGGCTTCCAAGGTCAAATATAATACTGATGGTTGTTCTCTCTGGTCCCAATGCCATTAAGGAGGGGATCTCCCTCATGGCTGTGCCCCCGTTCCTCACAGATAGACAGGTCCTTTATTTAGATATGTGACCTTGAGATAATTATTTGGATCCTCTGGCCTCTCTGTTCTAAAAGAATAAAATGAGGCAATAGGGTTTCATGCTCTCTCAGGGCCCTTTCAACTCTAAAACTCTGATTCGCAAATGTCATCACTTGGCAATGTCTTCCCATATCCCGAGGAGAGGGATAAAGGTGAGTGAAGGGCAGGACAGGAATCTGCAGAACTGTCTGGGTTAGGATGCTGGGTTTAGTTATATCAGCACTGCAATAAAGTTTTCACCCCTGTTATTCCTTTATCTGAGAAAATGAATACCTTGGTGTACTGAGTATACTTCAGGCCCATGATGCCTGAGTTTTTAACTGATGGATTAATGAATAGAACCTTGGATTTCTTAAGAGCATTAATAGGTTATCTCCTTTGTGGAGATGTTGTTTACCCCTTTTGATGGATAATGACATGCATCCGATAAAGGGGCTTCCCAAGAAATACACAATTCATTGACATCAATCAAAGTGTCCCCATTTTTGCTTATCTATAGTTGCTTATGTTTTACAAATGTATCTCTGGTGACAACCACGGTATTGCTCAGATTCAACCTCTTCTTTTTTCTTTTCCAGTTCTGCAAGTTTCCCTTTCCACAGGCACAGGATTTTATGATCCCAGGAAATGGTGCTATAGTCCAGAACCCTAGCTCAGAGTTATCTCACTAGGCCAGGGTCTGAGGTACCCCCGATCATAGCTGCTCCTGTACTCCAAAGAAGAGGGTCAAGAAAGTAACCTCTAGTTATTCTGAGTCTTGAAGCTCCAGGGGTCTCAAAAGGACAGGCTTGGGACTTTGAAGATCTTTGAAAAATCTACACCTATACCTGCATTCAGGCTGAGACTGTGAGGGTCAGCACTTTGGTGCAGCGCGTGACAGCTGCTTATGAACCACAGCACACCTGCTGCTGGCTGCGGTGCTGTCAAATGCAGGGACATGGTGGCCATTTACATTGCCACTCTGTATCTTTATTACTGCATTTGCTAAAAGCAGCTTAACTGCCAGCGGACATCTGCCCATTATAATGCAATAAATTGAGACGCTGCTAAATTATGAGAAACAAGTGCTTTGAAATGCAGCACAAGGGTATCATTGCAGGCTTTTCTAGCATCTCTGGCTGGCTTCATGTTTCTTTTCACAGATTGATGGATCCTTTTTCACTACAGTTTAGATTAAGAGGAAAGGAAAATTAAGAGATCTATTTATTGAAAAAAATTATATCCCTGTTCCATGTCAGGTTCTTAATGTACGCTGGGCCATTTAACCCTCTTATCCACTCTGCAGGCTGCATATTATTATTATCCTCATTTTCTAGATGAAGAAATTAAAGGTCTGATTCATTCCAAAGTACTTGTTGAGTGCAGTGTACCAGGGACTGTGTTGAGCACTTGAGATACAAAGGCATCATTTTGGTTCTTCTCATAAACATGTCATTATGTTCTGGTGTCCAGAGAAGGTTGGACATCAGTACAGGGAGAAATATTACAGAAGACATCATAGATTGGTTGACACTGGAGCTGAGGCTTGGTGGAGGAGCAGAAATCACCCAGGCAGACCAGGCAGGAAAAAAAAATCACAGGCAGAAGGAATAGATGCACAAAGGTGACTTCAGTAAACATTAAGTTGTTCCATATGGGTGGAATGCAAGGCTTGGAGAGAGAGGATAAGGGATTTGAGGGGAAGATTTTATGAGATGTGGCTGTAGGTGTGGCAAGGCCAGCTGTGAAACACCTTGTTTGCTCTCCCAACATGCTTGGACTTTTTATCTTATAGAGGGTATACAATTTTTAGCAATGGAATAGCAAGGTCAAATCACTCTGGCAGAGGATGGATTGAATATGGGAGACAGAAGGCCAACAGATTAGCATACATCCTTCACTTTGCATTGAGGTAGGGAGAATAGAGGTCGAGTTTTGGGGACATATTTAGTAAACTTGTAAGAGGCAATGTCAATAGGACTTAGTAACCAATTGTACACAGCTAAAGAGTGGCTAAGACTGGATTAGAACAAGAGTTTGGCCATGAAACCCTATTGTTGATTCCCTGTGCTATTAAGTCTTCTTAAATCAATGGGAGATTTTTTGGAGGAGTGGGGAGAACTAAGGTGACCAGTCAGCAGATGCAGCTGGGAGTCAAACCTACACCTGCTTTGCCCCCACTCTGAACATGTGTGACCTACCCTGTCTCTGTGCCTCAGTTTCCATATTTACCACCAAGAATATTGACAGTAGCTGTTTAATTGACTTATTGGGAAGCTCTGCTATAGAGTCAATGTGCTCACATAGATAATAAGCCAACATGCCCCTTTCTAAATCTGGAATTCAGCAATACAAGAATTAAAAAAAAAAATCTCTGGCTGCTGTTTTTATTCCATTTTTTCTTGTGTTGTGGAAATCATCCAGGTCTGATTTATGTGTTTAAGGCATGTGCTATAGATAAGAGCTTAAAAGTGGGAAGGTAAAGCCATAAGGGAACATACCAAAGCATGCTTTTCTCCATACTTCAAATGATTTGGGCTTGGGATCAAGAATGGCTCTGCTGTAATCCCGAATTTTGAAGAACTGTGTCAAAATGGTTTGTTGTGATTGTGATTATTTCAATCAAGCTTTGGCATATATTTGGTGGGAAACAAATGAGGTATAGTTTATCTCTCTAGTAAAAGTGGCTAGATTTGAGATTAAACTAAATAATTCTTTCCTTAGAGGTAGAGAAATCATATTTTAAATTTCTCCCTGTTCTGTTCTCTCATTTGGGCTTTACGGCAATGCCACCCAATGCTGAGGATTGTGTATGTGTGTGCATAGAATGCATGTGTATGATTTCCCTCTAGCTTCTGAGGGAAGCTTCTCTACTTTATTTTATCATGGGTTCTGTTTTAAACCAACCTAGGGTTGTTAAGGGGAAGAAACAGCAGACATGTAATAATTATAAACAGATGTCCCAAACTCAAAACCTGAAACGAGACTGACCCAAAGAAAATCAGGCAGAGTATAAAGGGTCATGGAATTATTTATCTTATCAGTAGGATAGACATTCAGATGTTATCTAGCAAAACACCCCATCCCCCATTTTAGAAGAAGAAACTGAGGCCTCCAAGTAGAAAACGTGTGGCCCAAAGCATAGAATTTAATATTCTAAGTACTTCATTTTGGTTTCCCTGCAGTTGGATTTTTCAAAGAAATATACATGAGCAGTATTTGTGCATATTTTGCGAATACGTATGTTTATGTCCTCATGACTAAGCAGTAGAATCATGCCATTAGAGTAGAGACATTAGGTCAATTTCTAGCAGTTTGCTCTTGTTGTTAAATTTTATTTGAAATGTTGGGAATTGATTCGGGAGAAGAAATATGAAGAGAAGAGACATGTATTACCTTTTTCTTCTTTCTCTTCCATCACCTGTCTCACCCCATGAACAACAAATAAACCCAGCCCAACGGAAAGGATTTTGGAATGGCAAGTGCATCTGGGACTTACAGCTGGAATCCCTGGGCATGAATGGCTCTTGAAGGGCCCCCTTCTGTGGGCTATTGGACAGCTATTTCCCTGCCAAGTAGCTGTAGTCTTTCTTAGAGAAGATCGTTTCATGCTTCTTAGCACGTTTAACCTTTGCAGCAAGACATTCTCATCAAACTGACAAACCCCAGCAGAGCCTTCTAAGAGGCCGGTAAATCAGAAGCCTTATGAAATCTGTGGGATTAGCACGCTCCCCCTCTTTATTCCCCCAGGGAAAGAAAGCTCTGTGCCTTTCAGATTTCAATCTTCTCTGCAGGCCCCTTGTCTGAAACTTCCTGCTGTGGTCTGCTGGTATTTGAATATTGTTTTCATACAATTGCCTGGGGCCACATCCTGGCACCAGCTAAGGCTGGCATATCCTTTATCTCCATCAGCAATGTTGCAGAGGAAAGATGATGCTCTGATGTCTGTTTAGTTGAATTCTCCCCACCCCTGAAGACATCATTTCTGGGTCTAAAGATAGGCTGACTCTTAATGTCACCAATCCTATGGTAGGCTGTCACTCAGAGTGGTCTCGTCTCCAGCCAGTTGTCTCTCCTCTCCTCTCCTTGCCCCCTTGCTCAGACTGGGAAAATGGGAGCCACCTCCTGTGAACATCTACAAAGTCAAGACTATGTTGAGAATAGAGGTGGAAGGAGAAAAGAGTGATGAATAATGGTTTTGTTAGCTGTATAGGCGATAAAAAAAAAATTCTCAACATCTCTGATCATTAGAGAAATGCAAATCAAAACCACAATGAGATATCACCTAACTCCAGTGAGATTGGCCTCTATCAAAAAAATCCCAAAA
>NW_012150840.1:18348675-18350747 GCF_000956105.1 Propithecus coquereli
AATTAAAGTGAGTATCAGAAAGATTAAATAAATTGCCATAGTCACAGTTAACAAATGCTAGAGGTAGGAATTTTTAACCCAGCCTATCAGATTTTCTATTATACTTTGCCATTCATTAAAACAGTGGGATCAGGCACTTTGGGAGTGAAAGAGAGTTGTAAGAGATAGAGACGGACTATTTTGTTTGTCTTCCAACCCTGTCTGTGCTCTGCTTTAGGACTTTCAGGGGCTGAACATGAGAAATAAGCAGAGACAGAAGCTGTCCATTTGGAGAAAATTCAGGATTGAGAAAGCTATCGGGATCTTCCACGTCCTCTTGTCCACACTCTTGCTTCCTAAGTAGAGGAGAAGAACTCTAAAGTTTCATGGGGCTTGTTCAAAAAAGCATGAAATGGGTACAGTTCGAGACTGGGAAGACAAATTTTGCCGTATCACAATTTATGCAGGGCTGCAACATACCCTAACTCACACCTACCTCCATACCCACGTACATGCAAACACACATACACACACCACGCGCACATGAATTCTCAGACACAAATTCTTCAGCTGTATACCTGGACCTCTCTAGTTCTACTTTGCTTGTCTGTCTCCTTCACTGGACTGTGAGCCAGCAAGCATGCATCCCCAGTACTAAAGAAAAGGAGTTCAAGCTGTGTTTGTAAAAGACGAATAAAAACCTAAGCGAAGGGGATCATTTCTAAAGTTAACTATACTTTAGTTAGAATTCTGGTTTATCATCTGACAAATGTGAAGAAACTTGGTTCCAGCTCAACATCTGAATCCCCCACCCTCGCCCCCAACAACGGGTTAGGGTTTTCTGGTGGGCAAAGGTGGGGTGTGCCTGGAGGAGAACCATCTGGGAGCTCCCTTAGGCTGGGCCTAGCCTCTTGGCGCTGTAGCAGCTATTCCTATAACCCGATAGCAGCTACAGAGAGACACGATTCAGTGTTGCTTAAACTGCAAAGATGTGCAGGCAAGGAAATGATGTATCTTGGATAAAGGGAGAAGCAAGCTTAGACATCTAGGGCAGGCACCTCTACCATCTGACACAAGGGGGCGATCTTGCAGCTCTCCCTAGTGAGAGGTGCTCCCATGCATGACACCCTTTGCTCCCACCCACCCTCCTTTTATTCACCCCTCCCCTGGCCTCCATACCTTTTTCCCTCTTTCCTCTTCTTTATTTCTTCCTCGTCAACTCCACACAGTCCTTTCTTCATTCTCTATTCATCTTTTAGGCTTCATGCAGCAATAATGCCTATGTTTTAACAGGCTTTTCCCTCCCAGAGGGATGAAGCTGACCCTTGTGTATTGAGAATGACCAAGCTGGGTGCTGTCCTAAAATGTGGGCTGCCCAACACTGCAGGTGGCTGGAGCCTAGCAGCTGCTTAGACAAGTGGCATCTGGTAGAAGGGGAGGGCAGGCCGCCAAGGCCTCTCCAAGTGTGTGGTCTAACCTGGAAGCCATCACCTTTTGAACTATGATAAATAAGAAAGAGTCTTGACAAGGGGAAACAATGACTGTAAAGCCAGGTGGCTAAAATACGGCTGAGGAGCGCAGCACAGTGCATTGGGATGTCAGTCTCTACTCAAGGAAATGCCTCGCTGCAAAGGAGCCCCTCTCTGTCTAAGGTTGGGTTTGCCCCTGGGCTTTTCCGTAGATGGAAGTGGTGCGGTGGTCAAGGGATGTGTCCTCGGGACGATGCTGGTCAGAATGATGTCGTCGTAAAATTTCATACCTCTTTCTTTCTCTCTTTGATCCTCTCACTTCTTTCTCACCTTTCTTTCACCTTGTTTCCTTGCCTGTGATCCCTTCAAAACACATTTAGTTTGGGTTTTTTTTTTTATGCGAAGAACATGTTTGAACCATTCGATTGCTTTTCACTACAGAGTGGCGTTCCTGGGGGGTTTGATGGAGCAGTTGATATAACGAATCTTGACTTTGGTAGGACTGTTATTCTGTCTTCATAAAATGCTACTCAATAAACCAATCTGTAGATTATAGCTCTGTTAGGAGTGTTTACCACTGTTGGAAAGAAGCCTCATAAAGAATTGTCATCAGTGGGTCATTAC
>NW_012150840.1:18350797-18353155 GCF_000956105.1 Propithecus coquereli
TAAATAAATAAATAATCAGAGGTTGGAAGGTGGGGTGACTCTTTTATCAGAGTTGATACATTCATATTTACAAGTTGGAAAGGACCTCTGGGGTTTTTGAATCTAACTCTTGACAAAATTCCTAAATTGCTGTGTCGACTCTCTGGGGACATTTACTCTCTTTCCATATGCTGTACTAAATGCTTAACAGTGGTTGGCTTATTTAATCATTGCAGTAACCATATAGGTAGGTGCTATTTTCATTCTTAATTTATATCTGAGGAATTGGGATCAAGGATAGGTTAAGTAACTTGCCCAAAGTCACCCAACTGGAATATGGTTAAGGTGATCTTCCGGGTCTTCCACTCCTAAGACTTCTCTTTTGTATTCAATATACTCTACTGCTCCCAGTGACAAGGGAGCTCAGCTCTTCATGAAGTAGCCTTTCCATTTCTGGATAGTAGGAAGTAGTCTGAAAATCTCCCTTTTAACATGAACTGAAGTCTCTATTCTTCTAATACCTGTCTTTTGGTCTTGGTTCAGGCTTCGGGAGCCATACAGGATTTATTCACTCAATAAACATTTACTAGGTACTTACCATGCCATGAATATTGCCACAGAATAGATCAAATAAAACTCTCTTCTATAACAGACCTTCAGTTATTTAAAGACAACTATCACTTTTCCACTAAAATGTTGTCAGTCATTCTCAGGATAAACATCACTAATTTATTCAACCAGTCCTCATCTATTGTGATTTTGAGTTCCTTCATAGTCCAGTAGTCATTGGAGGAGGTGGGGGTAGGTGAGAGAGGGCTGTGCATTCACTGAACGGAAGGATCCATCCATTATTGGGCCTCTGTGAGGCAGGCCCTGCCTGTCGAAGCAGTAGGTGTGCATTAGGATTGCAATAACTCCTGTGCGTATCAGACATTGTACTGTACATGGACTATGGGTTTGTGTGGCTAGTAGGATTCACTGGTATATTTATGGGAGGGTGAGTGTTTTTGTTAATTTCTTATCCTGAAAAAATACCTTAGGCCATAATAGATAGCATCACATTTACTGCCTTGTCTTATTTCTCGAAATAGTCCCAGATTGAATGTGGTTAAATCACATTCACATTTTAAAAGCAGAGGTAAATTTATTTTTGACCATAGGAACATCTCAGAGTATCACTAGAAAGGAAATCATAGTTTTGCCAGATATCATCTGATACATAATCATTGAATGCTAGAATCAGTCAGGAACTTAAAAAGTCATCTATTCCAGTGCAGATAATTTACACAGAAAGAACTGAGATTCAGAGTGGTTACATAACTTGCCCCGAGTCCCACAGGTAGTAAGTAGCCATGGTGGGATTTGTAACTCAGTAGTTTGAATCCTAGACCGGAACTCTATCCTAAAGCAATGTTAAAGGTACTCTGGGTGCCTTTGGACTGGTCTTCATGTATAGCTGATGGTAAGATGCTCCTGCAGCGCAGCTCAGAATCTTTCTGCGCAAGCTCAGTGGGTCCTTGTGATTTTTTTTTTTTTTTTACATGTAATAGTCCCTTTATTTATTGCAAATAAGCCAGACAATTAATTCACAGTTAGCAACTTATGGCCTGGAAAATCTCATTACCCAAACCTTACATTATCAACACATCTGTTTAAAAAGAGATGCTTAAAGAAGTAGTCTGAATATGCAGATTCCTGATTATCTCCAAAAAGGAGGGAAACACTGAAAGGCAAACTGGGAGGGAGTGTAGGGTTGTACCGAGGCCATGAAAGCCATTGATATCCACACATAAGGGAATATAAAAAGGAAATTCACATTTATTGAGTATACCTGCATGTGCCGGACATAATTTTGTTCTTAAGATGCATCAGCTTTGGAGACAGACAGAAGTGGATTTGAATCCCAATTGCACCACTCATTATTATGTGATCTTGGATGTGTTTTTAACTGTTCTGAGCCTCAATTTTCTGATCTACAAAAGAAGTCTTTCTGGGGTTGTAATGAGTTTTAAATAAGATGATTGCATGAAAATCTTGGCACGATGTCTGTCATTTTCTAAGTATTCAATACATGAAGGAGTATTATTCTTCTCTCATTTAATTTTTAGAGTGAGCTTATAAAGTTGGGGTATCGTTCATATTTTTTAGGCAATTAAAGTGAGTATCAGAAAGATTAAATAAATTGCCATAGTCACAGTTAACAAATGCTAGAGGTAGGAATTTTTAACCCAGCCTATCAGATTTTCTATTATACTTTGCCATTCATTAAAACAGTGGGATCAGGCACTTTGGGAGTGAAAGAGAGTTGTAAGAGATAGAGACGGACTATTTTGTTTGTCTTCCAACCCTGTCTGTGCTCTGCTTTAGGACTTTCAGGGG
>NW_012150840.1:18356025-18362663 GCF_000956105.1 Propithecus coquereli
TTGATTTTTTGTTATCATTAATGAGCATAGGTTGATCAAAGCAGACTAGTCATTGATCCTTTCTGTTAACCTCTAATATGCCCTAATATTAACTGATATCATGAGACCCTTTTTCAACCCACGTAGGGTTCAGAGGACATCAAAGCATTCTTCACTGCTCCATTTTCTGCTTTGTGGTTCTATTTTAAGAATATATCTTCCTTTTGATACTTAAATTCTTCATATCTCTAGGAGTTTGAGTTCTTGCTTCACAGATGTCTCCTAGACTAGATAGGAAACTATCTCTGATTTTAATGCAGAGAATGCTAATGACCATTATGTCAGAAGGGCTTAAAGTAATGAAGCCTAAGACCTAGGAGGGTCAGTTCCAGGAAATAGTTGGCTTCAGAATGTAGACATGAAGCAGAAAGATTTGATACCTGCTTTGAGGGTTGTTCTATAGAACATAACGGAGAGAGGTCAGGAAAGCCAGTGGGGTAAGATTCCCTGACACTTGACTTTTCTAGGAGTAGTAAGTAATAACTGAGTCCAAGTTTTTGTTTTTTAAAATTCAGAAGCACTGAAATCTACTCTTATAGTCTGTAGTGATTTGCTCTTCAAGTCTGGAATTCTTTTCCTACTTGAGGTTTCATCAGGGCTTTGAGAAATGTACACTGCTAAGCGTTCTAGTATTCAGGCTTTATTATTTTGTTTTTTATTTTTTTGGTTTTGCTTGCTTTGTAACACTTGAGGTCTTGGTTCTCCACTGGTGGACCTCTTAATTTTGTTTCTTTTGTATCTGTACTTCTGCTTTTAGTTCATGTTTGTTTTTTGAAGTACACACTCTATTTTCCAAAGTAGATAACATGTTCTTAGAAGGCTAGGACCATGACTGCCTCACTATTTTTCTGCCTAGTGTGTGGCATATAGAATGTGCTCCACACATACTGGTCAATGGTGATAGGTTGGGGGAAAAGGAACCCCCGGCAATTTAATCAACCAAAAAACTGAAAAAACCTTTTCCCAACCAAAAAATCCCCCCCCCAAGCAAAACTAACTGCCTTAAAACTAAAATTAAGGCCTAAAAACCAAAAAATTCCCGCAAGAAAACCAAGTTAAAAAAGCAATTCAAAAAAAAATTTCCAAAGAAAGAAAGGGAACAACCGAACAAATTGCCAAAGGCAAAGAAACAAGCAAGGCCAAAAAAAAGTCAAGTTAGAGTGGTCAAAAGTAACAAAGAGATGAATTAAATTGATTAGGTTTAATAACTCATTCTCTCCCAAAGAGAAAATGTTCCTGGCAAGAATTTTGTCAGGAGCTTGTTGCCCTAAGCCAGCTATATTGCACGAGAACTTGGTGAGTGAGTGTGCAGGAAAGAAGAAATTGATTTAGAGAGATTTTGTGGTGGGAGGGATATTGTATAAGGCTAATATTATAGAATGTTAGCAAAAAACCATCTATTACCATTGTAGTTTACTACCATTCAGCAAATATTTATTGAGACTCTATCATGTGACCAGCACTTTGATAAGAACAAAGTACACAGAGGGTAAGATGGATCAGACGTGAGGCCCATTCAACCAAGATCTCATTCTTACTGTTGCATGAATTACGTTGTTTAAGATGCAAGATTAATTGGAGGGGGAAGAGAATAGGTCTAAACATCAGTCAGAAGAGAACTTCCATTTCTCTACTCCCAGACACAGTGAGCATGGTAAGACTTTTCTGTAAAGAGTCAGAGAAACTTCTGCTAGGATTGGATCGGGGTTTTAGTGTGAAAAAAATCCAGGTTAAAAGAAAGCCCAACACACATATCTGCATCTGCAAAGATCAACACACACACATACACACACACACACATTCACTCACTCACCTTCCAGCTTACTAGTACCTGTGTCTGCCATTCTTTGAGTGATAACATAATCAGTTTTAGGTGCAAGATCAAAATAAAGTCATTTTATCCAAAGTGCCAAGATTTCAAAAACATATAATGTTATATAGAAGAAAGCTCTTGCATATCGTGCTATTCTTCACACCGTCATTTTAAATGATATTCATTCAAATATTAATACTGATTATGTTCCAGATGCCATGCTAGCCCTTGGGGGCTACGATGGCAGGCAAAAAATGACCCATCTATGGCCCCATGAAGTTTACGACCCAGTGACAGGAGAAAGACATTTACCAAATATTTACCAACTAAACATGCAATCTGAAACTTTGTTAAATTTGAGAAATATGGAGAACTAGCCATAGTTGGGGGAATGAAGGAAAAAATTCCTGAGGGAGTGATTCTGGAGCTGACATTTGAAGGATAAACAGGAGGTAACCAGACAAGGATGGATGTAGTCTTCTAGGCAAAACCTTGCTCCCAAGTCCATGAGGCAAGGGAGAGTCCGAGAATCAGAAGGTAGGTCAGTGAGGGTGGAGCACGGAGAGGGAAATGGGGCTTGGTCATGCAGTCCCCTGCTGGTAGCTTATGGGTTGATTTAGAATTTATCCTAGAGGCAACGGTGAACTGTTGAACAGCTATACACAGGGTAGTGACAGGACCAGATTTATTTTTTAAAGACCACTTTGGCTACAGAATGGAGAGTGGATTGGAGCGGGATAAGAATAGAGGCTAGAATACTAGCGCTCCAGGAAAGAGTTGATAGTGGACCAGGTTTGGACAAGGACAGTGGCTATGGATGTGAAGGGAGGTAGAAGAATTTGAGATATATTTAGAAGGTCCTATATTTATAGCACTTGAGATGTCAGTGGGAAAAAATCAGGACTTAGTAAGGAGAGACTTTGATTCAAAAGAATTATTATGAGGGAAGTTAAAAAAAGAGACAATTGCAAAAAGGAGAATGCTGGGACAATAGGGTCTGCAAGCATCTCAAGATCCAACAGAAAAAAGATTTTCCTTTGATGGGGTGGAGGGGGTGGTGAACAGAGATAAGCAGAACCTTTGAAGTGAGGGAAGCTAGACAATGAGGGTGAAATAACCACGGGAAAAGGGTCTCACTGTGGTCGGCTGATTCCCAGGAGGAACTGGGAAGGGGGCGTGTTCCACTTTTTGTGTGTGCCCAGGCTTGGGGGCAGACAGAGTTCAGGGGCCTGTGGGCATAACTGAAGTTTGGTTAAGACAAAGCAGAAGGCAAGAAACAAGCAATTGTGAATATGTGGTTAGAGGATAGGTAATTCACCGTGATCTAAAAGACGACTTCACAGGAGGCAAGCAGGAGAGGTAGAATCTTCTCAGTGGGTCACTCGGTCCTTGCTCACCCCTCTCTAGGGGACAGTAGATATCTTTAGCTCAGATTAGGGCTTCATATTAACATTAGGGGCTGCGAAGTTTGCTCACGCCCTTGAGTGCATTTACCTTCACAGCATTCAGAGAAGGCTGCCAGAGTTGAACCAGTTGGAGTAGCAGTCGGTTTTCCAGTCCCCTTCTTTTACACATGAGGAAAACATAGTCTAGAGAGGGAAATTGACTTACCCACGACATCACCATTAGATGGAAAACTGTGGCCAGATAGCAAAACTTCCACATTCCAGTCTGGGAATGATCCCTCTTCCCATGGCTGCTTCCCATCTGAGAATTCTCGTGACACTTCAATGTCACATTGTGCATTCCCTCCACAGGGCACACTGAGGAGCTTTCCACCCTCCCCAAGCCCTACACTGCTACATACACAGATATTTACTATATACACATGCATATCCATATATCTTATTCTGAAGGCTGCCAGACATCAGTTAGAAATTTGATCTAATTGCTTCCTTGAGTTTTCGGTTCCCATCATCCTGCTCCATCTTACGCTTAGCTTGGCCATCTTGGGGTTCAAGATGCAGTTGAAAGAAAGCATGGTATGGTAGATAGACTGTAGCATTTGGGGGCAGGCAAAATTTAGTTGGAAGCCTAAGCCTGCCATTCAGTAGCTATGTCATCTAGGTAAAATTTCCCTTCTCTGAGCCTTTCTCCTTGATAGGGTTGGGTAATTATAATTGTCTCACTTGATTTTTGCAACTATTAGGTGGGGGGTATAATAATATTAGCCACCATTTTATTGGGTAGTGCAAAGTGCTTTATGGACATTATCTCATTCAATCCTTGTGTCATTACCCAGTGAAGTGGGTAGTAAAATTAACCCCACGTTGAAATGCTTTAGAGTTTCCAATTCTAATAGTAATAATGGTGACTATTTATACAGTCACTTATTTACCCATTTTTTAATTCATTTATTATTATTAAGTACCTCCTCTGTTCCAGGCATGCTTTTGGGCACTAAGAACAAAGAGAAAAAACTGACAAAGCTTTTTGCCCCCATGGAGCTTACAGTGCAGTGGAGAAAATTGAAAATAAGCAGAATACATTAAAAAAATATATATAGCTTGTCATACAAGTGCTCTGGAAGCAGGGAAAGGGGATGGGGAAGTGCCAGGATATTCCTGTATGTGGTGCAGGGGGAGGTCACGAGTGTGCCCATGGATTAGACATATATTTTATCATTTCAGAAAAGCGTGCCTGGTAGACTATAGGAACTGTTCAGCTAATTTGCTTTTTGGTAAATTTAGCAGTTGGTAGATCCCCCTTTCCTGCCTTCTGCCTCCCTCCTTCCCTTCATCCCTTAATGCATTAAACATCTGTGATATTGGCTACATTAGTTGCTGGGGATGGACAGATGAATGTTTCTTTTATCTACCTATCCTTCTACCTTTTTAATGCCCAATTTGTTCCACAAAGGATTAAGACACACAAGAACAAATAGGAATAGTTGTGTCTTCTAATCCCCCTGCTTGGGCCACGTAGATCTGCTGGAGTGATTTGGGATCTGGAAGCTGAACTTTCCTATTGGTACCCAGGAATCTAAGCAATGTTCCCAAGTGCACTGTAGGAAATTCTGATAGAATTGTCACTAACATGCCTTAGCCTGCACCCATGGGATGAGCCCTAAAAATCTGCTCGGTGCATTAAGGGGCCTCCCAGCAGGGCTTCCCCATCCTGTGGTCTTTGCAGAGCAAAGTGGGGGGTTCCCTCATTCATGCTGTAGCAGGTGCTTGAGCCATGAGCTGCAGCTGCACCTGCTCAGAAGGAGAGCTTTGCTGCCCAACACCAACCACCCCAACCTCCAGGTAGGGGAGCAAATGAATTTACCAGGAAGCAGCAGAAAAAGAGGGTAGAGATGGAAACTTTTTAAAATTAATTTCAGAAATCCAGTCTTAGCTCTAAACGACAGCTGCAGGTTTAATCACTGAAACACTTTCCATTCAAGAGTAGCGTGTGTCCCTTGAGGAAGGGCACCATTATCAAGCAGTTAAGTCGTTGGAAGCTGCTTAGGGGCTGGCAGGCCCTCTGTAGGGGAAGGGGAGGAGGCATCTCTCTCTGGCTGTGATCTGAGTATAGCAGGCACCCCATACCTGCCATCCTCCCACCCTAGCCCCAACAGTCCCTGAGAATTGCTCTAGTATGTCTGTCACTGAGGGGGGTGGGGGGTAATAACCTGCACAGGGGAAGATACTGGGGCCACAAAAAGCCATGCATCAGCGTTGGGCTACAGAAGCTAATGGACTTGTTGATTTTTCAGGTTTGGGGACTCAGGAGGGAATTGTCCTTTTCCGTCTGTCACCAGCATCACCACACCAGGAATAGCAACTGCAACCACCACACACCCCAACAGCTATAGCAGCTAATGCTTATGTAGCACTTCCTAACTCCAGAAACAGTCATGCCTTTATTCAGTTACTACTTACTGGGCATCTACTATGTGCCATGTGTTGTGCTAAACACTGAGAATAAAGCAGAATTAAGGCAGGTGTCGTCTGTCCCCTTAGGGAGTTGAAAATCTAATGGAAAAGATTAAACGAAGCATCTGATGAGCCCAAATCTGGTGCCCCAAAGATGTCAGCTCACCTGTTTGAGGATGAGGCTCGTCATCGTTCCCTCACTCCCAGCCTGGATGGAGAACGTCAGCTGATGTCATTCACCCCTCAGACCCCACTCTTAGGCACGTGGTATCTGTCCTTGCCTCCCATCTGGGTGTTGCTGCCCATCACTTTGAGGGACCAGGAGCACCTGCCAGAAAGCTTTCTGTCTTCAGCCACAAGACTTTCTTCCATTCTATTTGTTGCCCCGGCCCATTCTAGGGAAAAGTTCTAAGTATAGAGAGAGAGGCTGGAAAGAGACAGGCTAAAAGAAACACTCCTTGCCCCATTCTTTCCCCTCCCTTATGGTTTTCTCCTTCATTTTCTTGTCTTTTGTCTATTTTATAATTTTTTTCATTTTAACATGATGGATGAGCCTTTAAACCAGAGCCAGAAGCAAACAGGCCTCAGATCACGGGAATAATAAAGCCGATGGAAGAAGGAGCTGTGAGCAAAGCCCAGGCCAGGTGGAACCTGCGTTGACTATACAGTGCTGCTTGTGTGGGCCTGCAGAGAAAACCGGCACACTGCAGTCATGAGGGGAAAGCCCTGGCGACTGTGACTACAGATTAGAATTAAGACGTGCAATAGCAGCAGCACTGTGATGTGCTCGCTACGCTTTCTGCATCCCTCTTGCAGAGCTTCCTGTGAACGCCAGGTCTCACTCCCTGCCTCAGATCCCATTCCCAGTCATACATTCTCCATCACAGATTCTCACCTCTTCCATTCAAGTCTGGATTAACACAATA
>NW_012150840.1:18362713-18436170 GCF_000956105.1 Propithecus coquereli
ACCAGGAGAACCTGCCAGAAAGCTTTCTTCAGCCACAAGACTTTCTTCCATTCTATTTGTTGCCCCGGCCCATTCTAGGGAAAAGTTCTAAGTATGGAGAGAGAGGCTGGAAAGAGACAGGCTAAAAGAAACACTCCCTGCCCCATTCTTTCCCCTCCCTTATGGTTTTCTCCTTCATTGTCTTGTCTTTTGTCTATTTTATAATTTTTTTCATTTTAACATGATGGATGAGCCTTTAAACCAGAGCCAGAAGCAAACAGGCCTCAGATCACGAGAATAATAAAGCCGATGGAAGAAGGAGCTGTGAGCAAAGCCCAGGCCAGGTGGCACCTGCGTTGACTATACAGTGCTGCTCGTGTGGGCCTGCAGAGAAAACCGGCACACTGCAGTCATGAGGGGAAAGCCCTGGCGACTGTGACTACAGATTAGAATTAAGACGTGCAGTAGCAGCAGCACCGTGATGTGCTCGCTACGCTTTCTGCATCCCTCTTGCAGAGCTTGCCTGTGAACACCAGGTCTCACTCCCTGCCTCAGATCCCATTCCCAGTCATACATTCTCCATCACAGATTCTCACCTCTTCCATTCAAGTCTGGATTAACACAATAGATGTTGGTGTTTTTCATTGTTTTCCCTCTACCATGACCCTTTCCTCCCATATCAATTAGGAATGCCTCCAGCTAAAAATGGTGGAATAATCCAGGAATAGTAGCTTAGACAAACAGAGATACTTTCTTCTTAAGTATCAAGAAGTTCAGAGCTAGGCAGTTCAGGACTGGTAACCCAGCCCAACAATACCATTAGGAAATATATTCTGTTTTTTGCTCTACCATCCAGAGCATGTTGGCTTCTATCCTCAAGTTTCCTACCTCATAGTTGCAATATGGCTTCTGCCCATCCGGGCATCACACCCTCATTCCAGGGTGGAGCAGGATGGAAGGACAAAGAACTTTGTCCTTCACAGAGGCTTCGATAGTCCTCCACAGCACACTCTTATATCTTATGAGCCCACATGCCCACTCTAAGACCAATCATTGGAGGAAGGGATGCAATTACCATGCCTTGTTTGAACCAATCATGTTTCATTTTCTGTAGGTAGGTTAGAGGCCTACTTTCCCTGAGAACAAGGGCTCTGTAACCCTACCTTGATGAACCAGGGTTCTGTTGTCAAGGAAGAAACAGAAGCAATGGCTGCCACTCCTCTCCTTTGTGACCCTCCGTTTGCTTAGATTCGGTGCCCTGGAGTCTTTTAATTTGGGGTGGATGTGTGGGGGGGTGTATTTTTATGCAAATATTTTTAATGTCCAAAAGAAGCTGATGTACAATTTCTGACAATGCATTCTACTTTCAAACTCTCTGAGCTGTGCCCTAGTCTCTGGACTAGCATTCTAATTTTAGAAGGTTTCCAGGCTTGCTTTTCTAATAGAAACCATTTGGTTTTATGGCCATGTTTGGAATGTGACATTGCTCATTGTTTAAACTGATTCCATTTGTCTGAATGAACATCAGCTGATGTCTTGGGGCTTAAGAACCCAGACAGTCCTTCATTCTTTTGTTCTAACAGGTAGTGATAAAGCACTTGTTATCTTGTATTTTTTTTTTTCCTACCACAGCACTTTTCAACCTACTATTTTTCCATCCTGTCAACTAGGAGTAAAATTCTTCTAAAAGATACCTCAGTTCATCACCAAGGATAATGTGCTCACTTTTAGTATATAGTAGAAAAATTTGCAAGGGATTTGTATATATATTAATCATGAATCCTATGCTATTGTCCTCAACATCTCTGTATCTTCCATACAAAGCCCCTGTGAAACATTTCTGCTGGCACCTAGTGTTCTCCTGGATGATGAGGATGACACGTCGGCTTTCAGGAACCCCAAAGTCAAAATCTACAGCTCAGTTTTGTAAGCTGTTATGCCCTAATTATCTGTGATAATTTTCTTCCTTGAGACTATATCTTACATCTTAATTTATATTTTTCCTGGTCGTGACATTTTTTTTCCCTTTTGGTTAGCTCTAACATTTTAATTTTATACATTTTCAATAAATACCTGAAATTTTTTGTTGAATAAAACTGTGTATTTAAAAGAAAATAACTCTGTGAGATAGGCTTTGTTGTCCTTATTTTAAATATGAGGATACCAGGGAAACTTAAAGGTTGAGTCTGGGGGTGACAAAGGTGTTCTTATGCCAGGTGTCCACTCTGGCTGATTGGCAGATTTCAGCCTGGCGTGCTATGGAGAGAAACATTGAGAATCTCTGTCCTTTCCCAGGGTGCAGACTATAGTTTTCAATTAGCAATGGCTGTTGTAGGTTTCATGGCAACAGGAGAAGGATGCAATATCTTCCAAGCATGCAATTTCCACATCCTCCAGGAAATCAGGAAACCTCATTTTACTTCGATGCTGAAGAGTTCTAGAACAGAATTCCTCTTATCCCTCCCTGTCCCTCTCTCCCTCTCTACTCTAACAACAAGTGGGATAATATGATGGAAGCAAAGGAGGGACTGAATGCTTCAGCTCAATGGAAAAGTATTTACATATTTTTTGGTTTGAAAGCCAAGGAAGCAAAAAGTGAAAAGCTGACCAGCATTGCAAGGCAGTAAAATAAATATGTAAAGCGAAAATGATTATAGCTTCTCAAAGCCTCAGCTTCTTTTTTATGTGTTTTCTTTTTCTAAAAAAAAAAAAAACACTTTATTAAGCTATGACCGACATACAAAAAACTGTACATATTAATGCATACAACTTGATGAGTTTGGAGATGAGGATATGCCCGTGAAACCATCACCACAATCTCTATACCATGAACATATCCGTCACCTCTAAAAGGTTCCTCCATCTACTTATTTATTATTTTTCTTTTGTGATAAGAGTGTTTAACATAAGGTACACTCTCGTAGCAGAGTATACAATACAGTGCTGTTAACTACAGGCTCCATGCTGTGCAGTAAATGTATACGATTTGTATAACTGAAACTTTGTACCCTCTGACTCAGCTTCTTTTTCTGAAAAATAGGTTAGATGCTAATTTCTCTACTCTGTCCATGGAAGGTATCACTGATGTAGGGGAAGATGATCTTCCCAAAGCCTTTCTGCCCTATCTCGGGTTCAAATTGTAGACATTTGTGTGAATTGGACTAGTGTGAAGCCTTGCATGTTGGTGTTCTTGAACCCTTGTCTTGAACTCTGCAGAGACCCAGGTTGTCCCTGGATGTGGTGCAGCCTCATTTCAACAAATCAAGTTGTCAACGGGGCTAATTGTTTCCTTGTGTTACTCTCTATGAGAATCATCTTTCTTAGTTGGCTTTCCCACAGGCACTGATGGCATCTGGCGACTGTTTACTTCCAAATCTTCATCTAGAATGTTGCAGGAATGTCTGAAAGCACAACATTTTTGGACAGCTCAAGATGCCATGGGAGAAAACACACACACGAGCCCACATGCTTTCTCCAGTACTTGGCTCTGAAGACAGTCATATGGCAGTCACGCCACAGTCCAATAAATTGTTTCACATCAGGTTTTGGCAGTGTCACTATTTGCCCCCAAGAGCTTACATTAGGCACTAAATAATAATAATGAGGAAATTCAATTAAGAACTTTTCCAAAGCTAGAGACGGTAATAATTATAAATAAGAAAGGGAATAAGCTGTATCACCTGCTGCACATATGTTGTATAAATAGCTTGTTTTGCTTAAACATTAGCTAAGCACCATTAAATTTAAAGGGTGTTTCCATTAGCCAAAGGTATGCAGTGTGTGATATAGAGTAATTATTGCAACTTTGACCAGCTTTTCTGTCTGGAGTAAGAGAAAATCTGGCCAGATGTGGCTGGTATGTTGATCACAAATTCCTAATGTCCATCGAGAGTGGAATTATGACTTTATAATGAAAGCCTGTCTTTAACTATGTAATACTATTCTTATTCCATTTTGCAGGTAATGAAAGTTTACAGGCAAATGAAAGTTTAAGCTTCTCTTTATAATAATTTATCACAGGAGCTGCCTGCAAGTAGACTCTGAGGATAAGAATGCTCTTCTGTTAGCTATAACTCCTTAAATTTCTATTTCTTGCAAATAAACCATTTAGTTAAATAAACTCAAGAAACCACTATTAATAAATTCATTACTTAAAGTCCAATATCCCTTTATTATCAATCATAATCACTTCTTTATTTGAACTGAGGTTTATTTAGTTTGTTGCCTCCATTGTTTTCTGAGAGAGAAGGAGAAATCTCATGTCTGATTTGTGCAGGAAAGTGTGATTTTAAAAGCATGGATCAAAAGATCAAAGTCAAAAGGATTGGCAATAAACCCCAGCTTCCCCATTAACCGGCATGGTGACCTTTCATAAATGAGTATTGCCTCTCAAAGCCTCAGTTTCTTTCTCTGAAAATTAGGTTAGATGCTAGTTTGTTTACTCCATTCATAGCAGTTATCACTAACACAGGGAAAGATGATCTTCCCCTAGCCTTCCTGTCCTGTCTAGTGTTCCAATTGTGGATTTTTCATGAATTGGGCTAATTAGTGTGAAGATCTTGAATATTGGTGTGTGTTTGATTAGTATTGTATCACAAGTCTGTTACTTCTTGCTATCCATCTATCCTCCTGGGTGATGTCCTCCACTCATAGGAAGTCAACTTTTGTCTATCTGGCCGACTCTAAATTCTATTCCTGTAGCCCATAACTCTCACAAGCCTCAGACACACATAGCAACTGATTACCTGACATTTCTAACTAGAGATTTCACAATCAACTCCAGATCCACATGCCCAAAAGAGAACTCTTATCGGATATCTGGGAAACATCCTTAGCTGAACATAGTTTCTTAAGACTAGAGCACAAAGCACATGTAAGGAGGAGAAAGGAGACAAACGTGAGAAAGAAAGAAAGGACAAAGTTGTGAAGGACCTTGTACACCAAGTAGGAAATGCTCATCTTCATTCCAAAGGCAATGGAAGGATCCTTCCACAGAAAGCTTCCTAACAAGGGTGTAATGTGGTCAGCTCTAAGTCTTGTTGAGATTGCTCTGAGGACCACACAGGGGTGGATTGAAGAGAACTTTACAAAATCCAGGCAAAGGAAGCAGAAAACTATTGCGATAGGCCTAGCATTTCAAGAAAACGCTCCATTATGGGCAATAAAATCCTGGTGGGTTTAGACCTAACCCTCAGAGTTGGGAGGGCCTTTTACATAAACTAGCAAAATCTTCCTTTACAGACAAAATAACAGTTACCCCAGAAGTTTCTCAACTTGACCAAGGTCACTGAGCCAGCAGATGGCAAACTCCAGACTGGCATCCTGCAGTCCTGAGATACAGTTTTATGGGTTTGCCTTGAAGAAAAAGAGAATTTCAATTGTCCATGCTTCATATATTTTTATGTGGCAACTTCCTTGAAAGGGAACAAATGTTGAAGGGCTTTGTTTGGCAACATTATTCCCATTTTATGGATGTGGGTTTTTTAGACTTGAGGAGGCTGCGACTTTTCTAGTCATGTAATAAATTGGTGGCAAAGCTGTTATTTAATGAACTCAATCTCAATATTAACTCCCACACGTTTTCCAAGCCACCACACTGAAGGAAGTCCCTTCTCTAGGGTAGTTTCTGTTCTTTTACGCTGCTATGACTGCACAGTTTGAATGAGGGTACACGTAGAGAAACTGAAGTGTCAACTAGGAAAGGCCAACCAGGACATGTAGGAAGCCCACGGGGTGCCTTCCCACAGTGACTTCGTGGTTTTGGCCTGGCCAGAAACCTTGCAGAGTCGGAATCCTGATTCTGACCATCAGTTTTGGCCTGCACATCAAAGGTACCTTCACCTCCCAGGCCTGGACCCAACATTAGTCGAGCTCCAAGACACTGATGTATAAGATTATAGCATCAGTTTACTGATGTACAATAAGACATAAAATCTCAGGAGACCTGCACTCTCCTGTCAGCATGACTTGTGCTTGACTCGTACTTTTCCTTTTTGTAGAGAAACTAAATTATAATCAGAAAGTTGCTTTGCTGAGCTTGGAATCAGAAAAAAAAAAAGGAGTTTAGGTCATCTTGAGTGGTTTTCCTCATCTGTGATAGCTTGTTGTTGCTGTCCACCCTTTATACAGAGCCCTGTCAGTAGCACCAGGATATGAAGTCTTGCTGGCCCAGATGCTGTCGCCTGCAGAGAGAAAGCCCATCAGAGCCTGTTGTGCTCACCCCTCCCCCTCCCTCCACCTACCATGGCCAACCAACCCCCATTCTGATTGACACTACGTTTTCAAAGATATATTAATACCTTCTATAATATTATCACAGAGTTTATTAGACTGGGAATCATTCTATTTCTTTGATCTCCTTGGTCTTTTCCTGCATTGAACCTTTGTGTGCTAATTTATAGTTGTTTTCTCACAAGACAGTTGATTTCCATTATATCTATGTTTTCCAGGGTTCCTCTGCTTTTGCCTCTTGTTGTGGACTATATAGGGCATGATGCCAGGCACCGTTTATTTGTTTTATTTTATATGTTGGAAGGATCAATTTTTCCATCTTCATTCTAGATGTTTACTCTCATCCAGCATGACAGGGGCATTTGGTGCCTCCTTTTTGTACCTCAACAACTGATCTGCTTTTGTTTTGGTTAAAACATATTTATTTTCCAAGAATGTGTGTCTTAGAGTGAAAATAAAAGGGGTTATTGAGTCAGTCAGAACTGGATTCAAATCCAATTTCCAAGATTTCTTTAACCTCTGTGAATGAACATCACTCTTCTCCCTGCGAAGTAAGGATTACTGTCACGAAAATCATGCGGATTATAAGGCTTAAGCAAGATAAAATGCGCTAATTTGTTTAACATACATAGTAAGAACTCATTAAATGTTAGTTTATTCCTATTTAAACTAGGATACTGATATAGAAGACAGGGATTAAACACATTCTGGAAAAGCACTGGTGTTGACTGGCTCTGATTCTGATAACTCCAACCATCAGCCGTGGCATGTTAAAGAAAACGAATGGCTGCCCAAGGCTCATTAGAGTAAAAGGCTGCTAATGTCCTCTAAGCCGTAAGCAGATTTTTGCCCACATTTATGAAGGTTGATTTCTAATCAGGTCAGAAATGACACAGGTTGGTGGCATCATCTCTGAGTCACAGCACTCCCAGGAGACTCAGTCATATCATGTTGGCTTGCTCTAAGTGAGAACACAGAGACCTTTTAAATTTCACAAAGGCATGCTTTTTCCCTGGAGTGTGTAACTCTGTGTGTTGACCATCAGTAGGATAAGTTCTTACAATGGAGCTACTCTGGGGCAAAACCTCCCTACTTTGTTAACCTTGGGAAGACAGCACTGTTTGTTGATTTTACAAGTCCACTCTGAGTGTCTTGATATGTCAAAATGGAAGTTCCTGAACACAGAGGAAATTCATAACACTCTAACCCAGTGGTCCCCAACCTTTTTGGCAACAGGGACCAGTTTCATGGAAGACAATTTTTCCACACGCTGGGGGAGGGGGATTAGATTCTCATAAGGAGCATACAATCTAGATCCCTCGCATGCACAGTTTACAGTACGGCTCGCGCTCCTATGAAAACCTAATGCCACTGCTGGTCTGACAGGAGGGGGAGCTCAGGCAGTGATGTGAGCGATGGGGAGCGGCTGTAAATACAGATGAAGCTTCGCTCCCTGCCCACAGCTCACCTTCTGCTGTGCAGCCCAGTTCCTAACAGGTACTGGTCTGTGGCCCAGGGGTTGGGGACCACAGCCCTAAGCAATTGTATCTGAGAACCTTATCTAAAAGAGAACTAAGGAAGTCCTCTCCATTTAAGGAAAGTGGGAAATGTGAACTAAATAGGACTGTCTGCAGGAGAGATGCCTGATCGCCCGCTTGTGCTTGGGCAGAGTGCTTGCGCAACACCATCTCAGTAGCGTAGCTAGAAAGGGCAAGTGGGAACACATTCTCCAGGAGTAGTGGCTTTGCAACAAGTTTTTCAAGTAAAGGGTTGACACAATTGTTGTTAAGACTGTGATGAAAAGACAATTGAGGAAGAGTTGTGAAAGCCAGATCATAACACATACATAAAACCAGGCAAATGCCTGCCCTGACCTACAGCATGATCCCTGGTTATTAAAATCTGGTTATGCCTCTGCTTTTGAGGAGTTAGCTTAGTGGCCAGAGCAGGTGTGAACAGCCCTGTTTTAGAGAGGAGGAAAGCTGGGTGCCAGGACGTTAAATGAGTTGCCAAGACCTCAAAACTCGTAAATGGCAGAGCCAGGACTAGGGGTTGAAATTCCAGTGTTTCACACTGCCCCACACTGCTGCTGTGGCCAGTGCTGTGTGTGAACTTCAGGGACCAGCAGACTCCAGCTGAAATCCTTACGCAAATGTAGGTTAATTTCATAACCTCTCCAGGTCTCAGTGACCTCATCGGTGGTGTAAGGCTCACAAATCCATTCCTTATGAGGATTAAATAAAGTAATATATGTAAGAGGGGTGTTTAATAATTGTTATTTCCTTTGTCCTTCCCATTTTCTCACCAAGGAAACCAGGGGCAATGAGTTTTAGTGATCTGCTAAGGCTATGAGACTGGTATATAGTAAGAGGGAAGAGCAAGGATTCAACCAGATTATTCTGCCCCCAATTTCATGCACTTTGGTGGTATTAACAGAGCCCCATGCAAGAGTTTTTCTGACTTTTTTCTCAGAGAAGTTGATTCTCTTTTTTCTAATAATCCCTCCTTATTTGAACTCAGAACCCTCTCCTTCTCTCAGTCCCATCTGTTTTTTTTTTTTTTTGATGAGTTCTGTAGAATATGGCATTGCATTCCAGCTTAATCATAATTTTGGAAACTGCTTTACTTTCTACATGATAACCATCATTTTAGCTGCAACTTCACAGAAATCTGAAACTCACTCTTCTTACACGATCAGCCTCTCTTTAACTTGCAGACCGTGTCCCCTCCTGCTTAAAGACCTTTTCTGCCTCCTTTTGCTTCCCTCCTTATCCATGTCTGTGTCTTCTCCCTGTGCCTTGATCTAAGGCTTTTGTGCATTATGGGACTTTCTCCCAATCCTTTTTGTAGTCAGTGACTCATGTGAGAAAAATGCCTTATTTAAGCACTTTTCATTTTACATAGAAGAGAGCCCCTGGGTAGCGGTGAAGTGATGAGGGAAGGCACCTGCTCTGGGGAAGATGTGGGTGGGAGGGCTGTTATGCCTCTTGTCTTCCCCTCTTTTCACTTTTTCCAATTCAATTCCATATAGCAAATATTTACCGGGCATCACTCTGTGCTGGGTGCTGAGCCAGGTGCAGGGGATATCTAACTGGGTAAGACAGAGGCCTGTTCTTTGCAGAGCTTGCATGACGCTGTCACCACAAGGAGAGCACAGGGTTTCAGGTCCAGTCAGCCTGTGTTTAAAGTGAGACAGGAACGCTGGGTAGGAGACAGCCATGAGAAGAGGATAGGACAAAGGGAGTGTTTGGTGCAAAGAGAATATTATGTTCAAAATCCCACAGCCAAAAGAGGACACGGTACACTGGGAAAATACTATGGCTGGAGGGTAGAGATAAAGGGAGAGAGACATTGGATAAGGGGGGAAAGGCGGAAAAGAGTGTGATGAGCAAGTCAGGGAGTTCATCCTCAAGACAATGAGAAACTATCTGAAGCTTTAAATGAAGCGTTGGTGTGATGTGAAATTTCTTTTTGAATGATTATCCTGATAGTAGTGTGCAGAGAGGACACGAGGCAGGCATCAAAGGAAGAAACAGGAGACACGCTGAAGGGACCAACTTAGACTCAGAGGTAGCAGAGAGAGAAATAAGTAAGCAGATTAGAAAGATTTAGGTTTAGAAATTGCAGGACATGTCGATGATTCAGATGATTCAGCTAAAATGGTGTTGGAGGAGTGGGGAGTCAAGTACCTGCCTGTGCACTGTTCCCTAAGAGAGTTAATCCCATCAACCGGTTTGACCTAAAATGTGAAAATACAGATGCTGTGGTTGAAGCAATGGTAACTCGTAATTGTGTCCTTGGCACCTTCATCCAAAGCAAGGACTGTGCTAGGATTATTAGATGACATGATAGAACCAAATCCAGGAAACAGGTGGGCGGAGCCTCATCAAATCACAGTTTCTAACTTGGCCACATAAAAGGCAGTGAGAGGCAGAACCACCCAACTCCAAAATGCCCTCTCTCTGGATGCTCTTTTCTCACAAAACACCAAGTGAGAGAGTCTGGCCACATTCTGTTGATTTCTATTAGAAGCTTGGTGGGGCGGGGGACAATAATTTCCTGAGGAAGTGAACCAATTAAATTGTCAAATGGGCTGATCAGTGACTTCTTTCTGGCTCTGCTGTGGGCCTCCTGATGGATGGACATGGGCCCTGTGGTAAAGAGGTGGCTCTAGAAATGCACAGAAACTATCGATTCCAAGTTGACAAATGAGAAACAAATCCAATCTAACCGGCCAATCAGAACTCATCATTTTGCCCATATAATGCCCATAGATTGCCCAGCACTATTATTAAGAAAAGCTTTTATGCACATTTCACCTTCAGTGCCCTTTATCCAAGGCCTCAGATTTCTCCTAATTTCATTTCAATGAAGCCTTGATTTATAAAAACAAATCAATCCTCGTGGCTGATTGTTGAGAGGCTTGTGAGTTTCACCTGCATGTATAAGGTGTAGTCTATTGTAGTTCAAGAAATAGAAGAACGAAATCTATTTTGAGAACAATTTTCAGATCTGAAGCCGATGGTCTGGGAAAATGAGAGCCATTGGTTTAGTTCATTTATTCACTGACAACCTCAGTGTGCCTGTCTCTTAATCCTCTGGGAATACAGAGATGGCTTCAGAGAGGTTGGCTGAGTAAGGAGGCAGAAGCATCCAAACTCTATTCCCTTAGGGTTCTATCTCCCTGAGGCTCCCTTGTCTTTTCCTTCAACTTTCTATTCCTTCAGGCCTGGCAGCTGATGAAGGAACTGCCAAAAACATACCTGCATAGCACACAGGTCCTGCATGGTCATTTTCCAATAAGTAGAGTGAAGGTGCTGTTTCTAGGAATCTCTTCAAGAAAATCCTCTGCAGGCGTGAGACCCTCAAGCAATCTTCTCTGTCCAAAGATGAGGTTGCATTATGGATCTCTAGTTACTTCAGCCTCCAAAAGCCCTGCCTAGTCCTGTTTATTTGAGAACAGCACCTTTGTAAACAGATCAAAGGAAGGCTCCATGAACCCAGCTCCTGTTAATACCACCCTGTCCACCTGGCCCTCTCCCATCAGTTGGCCTGAATGATACTTACAGGGCCATGTCTGAGGTTGGAGATCACTCTTTGGCAATGGTGGGTTCGATCCCCTGTTGCTCTGAGCTTTCCCCTCTGCTTGTCCCTCTATGTAGTCTGAAGAGCAGATGGCATCATGCCCTGGGGCTTGTCTGCATTTGTCATTCTCTGCCAGTCAAAACGATCTCTGAATGTGTTGCAATGTGGCCTTTTAGAAAGCCCACAGAATTTTTTGCAGAATGATGCCTTTAGCCCCAAACATTTGCAGAGCAGATACAGCTAATGTATCCCGAGTCCATGAACGAGCAAACTTCCTTATGCCAAGAAGAGCCAATTACAGGAACCCCAAACTTTGAGGAAGTGGCAAACGTAGGGGTATAGGTGACCTTGTTATGCTGAATGTCTGATGTGATATTGGCAGAAAGACAGCCAAACTGGGCGGCTGGGGAGAGGTAGGATGTGTCTTTTCCATATTTTTGGAGGGTAATATACTGACTAGATAGTATTAAAGCTATAACGATAAGGCCATGGAGGAAGCTGCGTGAAAACAAGGCCTAGAGTTGCCCAGAGAAGTTAGACAAAGAGGAACAACATTTTCACCTGCTTAATCTCTTCCCTCAAACCCCCACCAGCAAAGGGCATGGGCCCCATCCCTGAACTCACAACTCTGATGTTGGAACCTGGCTAGGCATGCTGGCCTTAATCATCAGGGTGTTTTCATGGGCAAAAATCCCCAGACAGGCTTTTTGGTTACCTTACTGTTTTCACGTCTTTCTGTGTTGGTAAAGGCCGAGGATTCTCGCAGCTGGGCTGCTTCCCAGGCTCTCTGAGGGCCAGAGGTCCCAGAGCTCAGGAGGTAACCAGCACTGGCCCTTCCTTCGTTTCTTTCTGAGAGCTCATTACCCCAGGACCCCAGGGGAACAGTTTCCCGGAATCCTACCATGACAATTTTACAATATTGAAAATATATTAAGAGTGACAAGCGTAATTTGCACCAAGTGGGGGAGGCCGTTTTGTCACGCGGCTTAGCTGGAGGAGAGACAGTGAGAGCTGTTAGGCTCTCTTGAAGCCTCTTAAAGAGAGAAATCCTCAGCTTTGGCAATAATACCAGTTATGCTCCAGCCTCTCCCGCAAGCTACATTCTTTATAATTTCACAGTTATTCTCGGCACTATGGTCTCTATGGCCCGGAAGAAGTTGCAAACAGGGATTCAGAGGATGCTTGAGTAAATTGAAGGGTCTAAGTTGGTAAAGGGAATCCAGCTGCCCTCGCAGTATCCCCTGTGTTCTGATGAAAGGAAGCAGAGCCTGTTTTTGACATGGGGATAAATTCCCTTTGTAGCTAATTAATTACAAAGTTGTGGGGATGCACGTTTGGGGATAAATTAGCTCAGGGGAGGAGTCTGGCTGCAGCTTCTCTCCTCTTTCTCCTTCCCTGTCCCTCCTAGGATCCCCATCCTCCTCACTCCCTGCTGCTTGTGGGCCATCTCCTATCTCTCTATTTGTACAACCAGTGCTAATCTAAAAATCACAGTTATTAGACCACATTAAGCTCCTGAAAGTGGGTGAAGTGGCTGTGAGTGTCTCATGAAGTCCTGGACACAAATAGTCCTGCCCCCTCTCTGAGGAAGGGATCTCCACTCTTGCAACAGTGCTGGCTGTTTCCGCAAGAGGGTGGATCTGCCTGAATGGGCTGGAAGGGGGAATGAGTGAGGGGCGTGTGGGTGAAGCTTCTGCATGGACAGTGACCTCGCCCACCCATCCCTGGAGCAGCAGCAGCACCTGGGCACTTGTTAGAAACGTAAAATCCAGGCCCCATCCCAGGCCTACTCAGTTGCATTTTGTAGTTTAACAAGACCGCCAGGTGATTCATATGTACATTAAAGTTTGAGAAGTGCCAGGCCAGGAAATAGATAGATGAGTGAATCCCAGGATGCAAACTGGTTGAATCCCAGTTGTTAAGAAAATCATGGGTCATCCCGAGGCAGAATTCAACTCTGCAGAAAATGAAGTCGCCAATGGCAAAGGATGAGAGAGTGCTTGTGATAGTCCTTAGGACTTGTGTTTGCAGGTATGTGGGTGTGCTTGCACACACGTTTTTGCCTTTTAAAAGCGTTTTGGAGGAATAGAGGGGGATGATAATGTCACTGTACATATATTTGATTAGAACCTCTGTATGCCAAGCACTGGGGCTAGAGTGCGAGGCAAACATGGTACCATGTTAAAAAATTTACAAGGAAGGAAGATGTTGAATTAATATTCCTTTTCAGGCTCTCTGGGGATTCTTAAACATTGGGCTCATGTCTTAGAAGAGGAGGTGTTAAGCCTCCCGGGTGGGAAGGGTGTACCAGGCAGAGGAAATAGTGTGACAAAGGCCCAGAGACCGGAAGAGCCCTGTCCTCAGGGACGGTTCAGATTGGCTGGAACGTGTGGCCTGAGCAGAGAGGAGTGTGAGATGTGGCTGGCAGCGTGGGGTCTGCTCACGCAGGGCTGGGAAGCCTGATCGAATGGAGCTGTACATGAGGAAGTTGTTGAGGGGTTTTTATCAGAGAATTTTGAGCAGGAGGTGGGCAGTGGGTGTCCTGACTGTCACCTGGGTGCTGGCTGCACTGACTTGGCATTGCGGGGGGCCAGGCACGCTGTAGGCTGGAGGGAGGGGTGTGCACACTGTTCTGCTTCCGTGGCGACAAGAGTTCCCACTGCCTGTGCCGTCAGATCCAGTGACCCCAAATACTGATTCAGAAACCACACACTCACACGTTACTCTCTGTAAGTGACCAGAAACTGAGGAGAAACAGGAGACTTGAATTTTTGGGATGGTGGCAAAAGTGAATTGCCTCCAGATCTGATTGAACATAACAACATTGACTGGTCTCATTTCCACTGCACAAGGACGCCAGGAGTCCCAGGCACTCTTGTAGGTTCTGGGACAACAGTGAGCAAAACAGAAAAACACATTTTGTCTATATTTCTGGACCTTACATTTGGGGTTGAGGGTCGGAGGACTTATATGTATTTCTACCATTATGTTCTTAATGTCATAGACACTGAAACTGTTCTGGTTTTTGGCTATTTAGAGATTCTACTCTCTTCCTTTGTGGCTTAAGCTGTTGTCACCTTTACAGAAAGATATGTTACCTGAAAGAGCTTTTAAGAAAATTAAATCTATTTTCTCCTTCCCCTGTGGATTAGTGGAAAACTTACCATTTATCACTAGTTGTTTTTTTTTTTTTTTTTTTTTGACGCTCTGTGAATAATGATGATAATGTCAGCTAAAATTCGAGGACTAACTCTGTGCCAGACATGGGTCTAATATTGTACCTGATTAATTTCGTCAGCTTCACGAACCTTATTAGAAAGAATTGTCATCAGCATTTTACGAATGAGGAAAAGGAAGCTTAGAACAGTGCGTCACTTACTCGGGCTGTAATCGGCAGAACTGAGGTTCAAATAAGAGAACTTCAGCATTGTCGGTTCGGCAGACCCGGGGAAGGTGCTTGGTACACTGGTCACCAAAGGAAGGCAGAAAACACCTTTCAGACAGTGAGATCTAGTTGCGTCACCTCCATTGTTTACTACTTTTCCTTGGCTGCCCAAGGCTCCAAGAATAAGATATAGGAACCATTGAAAGAAAAACTCAGGTGTTAAAATTTTAATGAGTTTCTTTGAGCATTCGGGGATTCATGAATCGGCAGCACCAGGCCTGGGGGCGGTGCAGGGCTCCACCCCGAAAAACGTTTAGGAGATGTCACAGAATCAAGATAAAGAAAACATTCAATTAGTAAGGAGTGCAATGCGTACCACCCGAAGGATGGACATATTTGAAACTCGGACTTGGTGGGGGGACCAAGGGCAACATACGTAACCTAAACATCTGTACCCCCATAATATGCTGAAATAAAAGAAAAAAAAAAGAAAAAAAAAAATGGAAAGTTTGTAGTTAGAGGTTAGTTGGCAGTGTCTGATTGGTTAAGCTTAAGTTTCCTTTTTCTAGCCTGTGACCATTCACTCTCAGTTGGGTTTTGGTTCTCTTAGGTAGGAACCCGAGGCGCTGGAGCCGTCTCAGCCTAACCCCCTCCCAACTCATTTGATACTACAGTGGGCTTGGGGGGCTCTGCCCCAGTCGGCCCCTACTTGTCTGATCAGCCCCAGTCCTGAGCACCCAAACCTCACACCGTTCTCTCCACTCCTGGCCACGCTGGTCTCCTTTCACACCCTCGTTCTTGCCCTGTGTTTTCCTGCCACAGAGCTTTACACGTCCTGTTCCCAATGTCTAGAATATTTTTTCTTCACGCATTTTCTCCCATACAAACTCAGATCTCAGTTTAAAGGTCATTTGCTCTGGGGAAGCTGTCCTTAACGTCCCTAACTAGATCAAATCCCTAACTAGATCAAATAGGTTCTGTTAATCCACATACCTTTCCATTGCAACAATTTACAAAAAATTGTAATTGTATACTTAGTGCAGTGGTTTCCAAGGTGTGATGTCCACAGCAACAGCATCAGGATTGCCTGAGAACCTGTTAGAAGTACAGATTCTCCCACCCTACCCCAGACCTACTGAATCAGCAACTCTGGAGGTGGGTGGGGCCCAGCAATCCGTGTTTTACCAAGTTGTCCTATTGATTCCGGTGCACCTGTGAGCTCAAGAACCACTGTTCCAGCGTTCGTCTTTAACTGGTGCCTTTCTCCTCTCACAGGCTGTTGGCTCCATCAGGGCAGAGACTGAGTTGTTTGTTGTTGTTCCTCTCTTGATATCTTTGTTTCCTGTTTGGTACACATGGTTGTTTAGTGGATGAATGAATGAGCATGCTTGATTTTTATAACATCTTTTATAGAGGTATTATTTCAATTTTACAGACAAACAACTGAGGCTTTGGGAATTCTAGTGACTGCGAGGCATGAGCATGGCAGGTCCAGTGAGTTGACAGAGAAAATAGCAACAATGGCAGCTCTAGGTGCAAAACACCTTTGTTGAAAAGATTCCATTGATATTCAGTGGATAAAGTTGGAAAAAGGTGGCAGTGCCCTACCAATCTGAAATAAACCTTATTTGTGTACTTATTTACTCAAACATTTATTAAGTCTACTATAGTAGCTTCTCTTGAAGTTACCAAAATGAATACTGTCCTCAAAAAACTTACATTATCTCCATATCTACCTATCGACTGTGTACGTGTGTAAATTCACTGTGTATGCATGTTTTTATAAAAATGCTAGGCAGATAGTGATATATTCAAGAGAATGATAATCAAATGAGTACAAAATACTTGTAGTTGAATAATATAGATTGCTTTATGCATTTGCATGATGTTTTTGGACATGGAAATTATGAGAGATATTTCTCACAAGGATGCTTATAGCAAGTAAAATAATATTAAGGGCATTCTATTTCTCATTGAATTATTTACTCAAAGCCAATTTAGGGATACCCTAGACAATGTTTATGCACTTTATGTGGGAGGTATAATATCCAAGGAAAAATATTTTCACATTTTTTAACACTTCTAAATGATTTACCGTAGAATGAAAGTTTGGTTGTATTTGCTTTTTAAAATCATTTCTTCCATTTCTCCTTCACTCCCACTTTTAAAAATTGTCTTTGTTTAGGAAAAAAAAAAAAAAACAGCTGTACTCAACAGCTGGTTTGGAAACACAGTGTTGAGGAACTGAGGAATTTTCACAATTACCAGTTATACATAGATACCAGATCTAGGATGAGAATATTTAATGTGTGCCACTGACTCTGGTCCATGTGACAGGCTAATTAAAATCTTACTTACATTTCTTCCAAGTTCTTCTAAATCCTATATTTCTTCTTTAATTTTCATTTAGGGGGTTATTGGATTTGGTTGAAGGGAAAGCTGATGCCGTTTCAGTGTTTAACAGTCTCTTTTCTTTTTCCAGCTGATGTCTGTTATATTTCACATTTACTCTGAATTTGAAAACCAGCTTTGCAATCTCAGCAGAACTTGTTACTCTCATTTTGAACATGTTCCCCCTCCACCTTTTTAAAAAAAGTACTTGATTCTTATGACTGATGGTCTAGATTTTCATAATGATGATTAAACTGGGATTGTGTGTGGCAAAATTTATCAACAAGCATCATGTACCTCCAATGTGCTAGGCAAAGCTAGGCCTCAGGAAAGGTATGGTGTCTGTCTTCAAGATACTGAAACTCTAAGTTTCACAAAGGAGATGCAAAGGATGGTCACTCAATGATGTGATACATGTAATAGAGTTGTAAATGCAGCATGATATCCCGGGGTGGATCCTGGAACAGAAAGAAGACATGAGTTGGAAGAAACTGGTAAAGTCTGAATGAAGTCTGAAGTTTAGTTAATGGTAATGTGCCAATGTTAATTTCTTAGTTTTGACAAGCAAACCATTGCGTAAGATGTTAACGTTTAGCGAAATTGAATGAAGGGCATATGGGCACTGTACTAGACTTATAACCTTTCTGTAAATCTAAATTCCAAAATAAAACGTTTACTTTTAAATGAAAGCCCTAGGATTTTAGTCAAGACTTAATGGAAAGATCCTATGCTATTTGTGGGAAATAATTGTTTTCAGGAGAGCACCCCAGTCTTGCCCTCCCACCATCCCCCAGCCTTAGAGAATATGTGAGGAACTGGCTGGGCCCTGGGAGAGTGGACCTGTCTTTTGTGGATCAGGGCTATACGATGACACGAACGTGGCCTTGCAAAGTGGGCACCAGTGTCAAATTCAGAGAGCCCAATACCTGCTTGCCACTTTGTAATTGTGTGGTCTTGGGTCAGTTAACCTATCTGAGCCTCTGTTTTTTTTTTTTTTTTAACCTGTATAATGAGCATATTGTTTTGCTTATGCAGATAATGGAACTACTCTAATAGCAAATTTTAAATGAAGTAGTACTGTAAAAGCGTTGTCATCACTGTGGTCTGGAAATGTGGGCAAGGTAGTCGAAAACCATCCAACCGTGGCCTACATGACTAATGACAGCTGATGCTACTTCCCAGACTTGAGAGCTCAACAACCTGAACTCCACTGTTTCATTCAAGACGGATAGATAAAACCTTCCTTGGCTAAAAACAGCCAAATGTGTGCTTTATCCTCCTCTGGTGGACGGTCTAAGCATTGCAGCTCTTCTTGGCCTTCAGTGTGCCTGCAAAGGGCAGCTCCCTTACGTATTTCAGTAGCTCTGCTCCCTGAATTCCACCTTCAGGGTAACTCTATCCATTTTTCTTTCTGATGGTGCCTCGAATGGTCTTACAACAACACGGTGCTGTTAAATGTGTCATTTTCTGAGAACACTCTAATGCTTTTCCCCTTATACCTCCAGGGTTTACTTTGTCACTCTGTCCTTTTCTGGTTTATTTCGGTATACTTAGCATAAAGCCGATAGCAGTGGGATGTAATAGCTTGGCTGAATTGTGGCCTGAGCAATGTCGCTTGCAAAGAGGTATATAGCTATGGAATCTTCCTTGAAGGAAAACCCACCTCATATTTAGTTTCATCTCCTTTCATTTTGTTTTTTGTGTACCGGCAAAACAGCAATGCTGGCTCAGGAAAGACGGACCTGTCAGAAATTCATTCACCTCCCTGGCTTTGATCTTCCTTGACTGAATGCAGGGAAAAGGATGTCCTCAGCCCAGCTTCAGCCACACCACAAATGTGCACTGAGGACCTACTCCTTTGGACCAGGTGTTAGGCATTTGAGGATCAGAGGGTCGCTGCGCACAAGAAAGTTACTACCTAGGGAGACGGGGCAACGCATTAAATATTCTCACACTCTGAGGCATCATATTAATAATGTCTATTTGATGGTATTACCACTTGGTGATAATAGTAATAATAATAACAACAATAAACATTAAGCGAGCTCTATGTACCAGCCTCTAACCAGGTGCTTTATATACAGTATCTCTTTTGATATGTCCAACAATTCTGGTAGCTAGTATTCTTTAGATGTTTTTACAAATGAGGAAACCAGGGCTCAGAGAAGTTAAATAAGTTACCCAGATATAACCAGAAGGTTATGGGAAGCAGAGGAGAAAATATTTTGCTTACACAGATATGTAGCTAAATCCTGTCATTCAATAGTGTTTTCTTATGACATTTCTTATTCACGTTACACATCAGTCATTCATCTTCACGTATCATTTTTTCCCCAGAGATTCCGGAATTGGATACACATTGCTTCTTAGCCCTGACTCTAAGCAGTCGTTATTTCTTGACCAGGTTTGGCATAGAATATAAATCCTACTTTGCATTCAGTGAATAAATGTTTGTTGAAGGAAAGGAGGAAAAATTTCCTGGACTGGGGTCGTCAAGGGAAATCGTCACAGGAGTAGAAATTCAGCTCAGCCTTGGGAGAAAGGTATAGGACCTGGATAAGCCACGTTAATTATGATAGAAGCTTAATTATTGGGTGCTTACTGTCTGTCAGTGCTTGACCGTGACTACTGTTAATCCATTGAAAACCCACAGCCTTTCTAGAAGATACAGACTATTACTATGCCCACTTTATGGATGAAAAACAGAAGCACAAAGAGGTTAAGTAGCTTGTGCAAGATCACACAGTCCCTTCAAAGCAAAGCCAGGATTCTAACCCAGACCGTGGGTTTAGAGCCTGCACTCTTAATCAGTACACCATACTATTTAAAGAGGGCAGATGCATCTACTCTCTGATGTACTCTAAGGGTTTGGCACACAGTAGACATTTAACATATAGCGAATGAATATTTTTTTCCTTTGCTAAAATAAAAGAAGGAAAGTATTCCAGATAGGGAAAATGGCCACTGACACGGAGGAAGAAATATCAATGATATTTTAGTGGTAAGTGGATTTCCATATGGCAAGAATTGAACATATATTTGGCAAGGTGGTTAGGACCAGCCTAAAGAGTTTGGACTTTGTTTTGCTCTTGTGATCAGGGTTATCACTTTGTCCTTAAGTTTGCATAAACCATGGCTGCTATGTTTTATCGTCCCATGTGCTGAAAGTTATCTGCTATTACTTAATAGTGGATTGCAGTCTAGCAAAATAAATTGTCCCCAAGTTCTTCTCATGAGCCCTTCAAGTGAACAAATGATGTGTTTTTGGAGGTGGAAAGTGTTGGAATTTTCTGTAGGGGAAGTCAGCATGAGGACGTGGGCTCTGTCTTGGCTTAGAGAAGAGTAGGTAAAATAACTGGTTCTAAGAAGATCTTGGTTATTGACTCTATTTCTTCTCAAAGTACTAATTACCAAACCGGGCAGTTTTGATCACTGTGATGACATATTTGCAATTTTCCTAGCAACTCATGTTTCCTGTAAATTGAAGGTTTTTCAGTGGATTTCTTTATATTATCACCATAGAATGCCATATCTAGAACCGGGGAAAGGAAATTAATCACCCAAAGCAAGCTTCATTGAGATTCTAGCTGTAGGAAAAAACAGAAATGGATCAAAATCCTCCACAATCATTCTCCCCCGCCCCCACCGTTCACAATATATATTTCTTCTTGAGACCCGGATATCCTGAGAAAAATCCTCTGTCTCAGAAAAATGGAATTAATCCAAATAGTATTTCGACTGCTGCTGCTGATAAAGTCAGGAGAAATGATTCCTAGGACACCAAAGGCTGAGAGTGTGAAAGTCAAAACCCATTAAAATCCAGGGGGAATTGCCTATGAAATAAGGTGGCTTCATGAACGTGTGGGTGGTTCTGATTTCCAGGGAGGGATTGCGCAGTAAATCACTCTCTCTGAAGATATTTAGCTTGTTTAACTCAATGACATTTTCACTCATAATGCTTTTATTTCTCATCTCAGGTAGAGGAGACAGTATCAATTCTGAACAAAACTGAGCTTGAACTTTTACTTCATTGCATTTTCCCATCTATAAACTCTTATCAGCGTGATAAAACTGGGAATAAAACCTAGTAGTTTGAAAAAAAATCATTTCGTTAATGAAAGAGTCTGTGGCTGGTCGTAAAATACACATTGGGGCCTCATCTGAAGAGTTAATGAGGATTAGGGAAGAGCTTCTTTTCATATAGAACTTCTCTCAGGAATATCTCTGCATACACATATTAAAAATGAGTGCCGGTGGGCACTTTGTGGACAGCATTTGGTATAAGCCCTGGGAGAGAGATGAAAAAACATGATGGTGTTTAGAGTTTATTCAGATATTTTTGTATGTGTTAGTTCATTGGAATTCTCACAACAGTTCACATCAAGTGGGCTGTTATTACCCTTATTTTACAGACAGGGAAATTGAGGCACAGCTGGATTAGATTAGCCTCAGATCCCGCAGAGAGCGAGAGAAAGAGCAGCTGTTCAAACTCAGATCTGTTTTACTCGAAAGACCATTCTCTTTATCGCCAAACTATTGATGAATAGTGATTCACAAAAGTCTGTTTGTTTCTTACAGAGGTGTCATAGTCCATGCAGGACTGTATCCATCTTCCCAGGAAGTCATGATGGGTTGGTAGCTCCTAATTTGTCTTTTAGAGTATAACACATCTTCCTGACCCTTCCACCTAATGCAAAATGTACTATTTGTTCATTCTGTTCTTGCATTTTTTAAATTCAGAAAGCGTTCATTTTTACACCTGACATAGGAAACAAAGTTAGGTAAGGAAATGGAGAAGTATAAATTTGAATAGCAGCTCTTTTTCTTACCAGATGTGACTCTGCCTCTCAGAAAGCTGGACAATCTCTTTAAGCCTCAGTTTCCTCACTCATAAAATGGAACTTAGAGTAGTACTGACTGTGTATTTTTGTAAGAATAAGTGGGGTAGTGTTCATCAGCACCTAGCCCATTGGAGGTATCAATAGATGGGTGCTCAGATGTAAAGAGAAAGGCAAGACAGTCCCCATCATGAAGAAACTCATAGAGTAAGGGGTGGAGAAAGCAAACAAGTCATCAAAAGCAATCCAGTTTCCACAGCTGAAAAGCGGGGGTAATGATATTATTTATCCAAAAGGATTGTTATGAGGATTATTAAGTGGGAAAATGCATGGAGGGCACTTAGAATACTGCCCGGCACATAGTAAGTGCTCACTAATAACAACTGCTCAGTTGGAGGCTGGCATTGGTATTATGGCTGCTCCACATAAAAAAATTCCATCGTTGGACTAAGAGAGGGCATCACAGAAAGAGTGACATTTGGGTTGGGTCTTGGGGCATGTAGAGGAGCCTTCCGTGCTACCTCCAATTCTTCATGCTCATGGCTAATCTTATAAATATGCCTAAGTGCAATGTGTAGGAAAATTGGAGTGAAAGTTGGTGACGCCAGGAGTGCTGGTATGTGCTGGAGGAAGCCTGCAAGGGAGCAGAGTGTCACACCAACCCATCTCGAATTTCATGGAAACGAAAATACTCAGCAAAGTGCGGATTAGAGGCCACACTGTCCCCTTCACTGCTTATCCATTGCATCAATAGCATTCTTTATTAGGAGCCTCAGCATGTATTTGGGAGCAAAAGTCTATGTGGTTTCATTGTAAAGAAAGAAAGGACTAATGGAACAAACTCTGACCTCCATTCAAATCCTGCTTTGTCACTAACTAGCTGGATGATCTTGGATAACTACAATAATATAAAGTAATTACATTGACTTCCTGAGGTTTCATTTCCCAAATTGTCAAGGGGAAATGACAATTATATATTATTGTTGTAGGTATTTGGGATAATATGCAAAAAGTGTGTAGTGTTTCAGTAGATTCTTGGAAAAAGAAATACCAATTTACATATTTATAATTATAGGTATAATTATTTATATTTACATATAAATATCATATTTACATAATATATGATATACATAATCTAAATATATTTATGATTATAGTGAAATGCCAAGCACTATGCTAAGAGTTCTGTAGGAACTATCTCCTTTAATCCTCTCAGTAAATACATGGGTACATATAAATATCATCCATATTTTGCAAAGAAGGAAATTAACAAAGCTTAGAGGATATACAGCTGTCACAATGGGATGGTGATATGATTGACAGAAAGATGCCCACAGGTCCAGATGGAGGATGTTAAGTTTTTTTAATGACAAAGATATAGAAGCATATAGAGATGGTATAACAGATAGTTTTAAAGCAGCACGCTCCCTGAGAGAGGTGCAGCTTCCTGGTGTGTCCTGCGGGGCATGCAGCTGGGATGATACCACCTATCTGGAGTAAAGATTCTGTTGGGTGCAAGGAGCTCCCTCTGCCATTCTCAAGGGAGGTTTATCTCTTGGCACTCTTTCCTTCACGCCTGACTGTTCTGGCAATTCTGGCCACCTGCTGGAACCCCAGCACATTTCTGCTAGTTGACTGTGACACTAAGTGACAAGCACATCTATTCCCCAGGAGCATTCCCAGTGAGAATTGGCCTTAGGTCTGTCCAAAGTCCCCTACTACGGAGCACTCAGTAACTTGCCCAAGATGACACCAGTACACAGAAAAATTAGAACTCAAACATGGTCTAAGTGTTCCAAGGACGATACCATATGCAGTTAAGATTTGGACTGAGTAAAAAATTTGCAAATAAGAGTAGAGGGTGGAAACCTGAACATCAACTTCCAAAGCAACGAAGTTAGATACTCTATAATAAAGCTATTAGTTGCATGATGCTGGCAGAAGTAAGGACCAAAGAAATCAGAGAGATGACCAAGGCCTGGAATGACTGCAGAGGAGGAAGTACATTCCGGGTTTGCAAATGACTCCTTCCAGGAGGGCTTCCCACGTCTCCTGACACAGCATCAGACTTCTTTGCCTTCCAGCTGAAATGTAACCACCGCTTCTCGCTCTCCTCTCACATTAAGCTGCCCGCCTATCACACTCCAAAACAACATGTGGTAAACATATTTGAAACAGCTTTTCATTTTTTTCAATCTTTTTTCCACCCTCTGGCTCCACAGAGAATAACAATCACTAAGCTTAAGATACATTGTAAGAATATTAAGAATTCTTCTCTCACTTTGCCAAAATGACGACTGGCTTGGACAAAAGTTGGAAATAAGTGGTAAAAAACAACTTAGCAGAGAGAAAATGAGCGGTCATTTCCTGAACAAACAAATGATGAGAAAACCCCCAGGGTTGGGCTAATGTGAAAAAAAGGTAGTGGATTAAATGAGGCTTCCAAGCACTTTCAGGAGGAGGGTACTATGAGACCTCACTCAGGTAGCCGCCACCCAGCGTTCCCTGATCTGGCTGTTTGGCCAAAGACAACTGTATCAACCTCCCTAGTGACCCAAGGGCTGAGGAGTTGACATATGGGGGGCGTACGTGTAAACAATTCCTGACTCCCAAACTGGAAATCAGATAAGGTTTGTTTTGCTAGTGAAGCGAGTGGGCAGAAGAATTATTTGACTTCCGGTTGGGCACACACTTAGAGGAAGCTGAATTTATATTATGGTAACCTCAGGAGGGAAAGAGAGCATAGTAAATTTTACCTTTTTCTGGATTGCTCTCCCTTCTTATTTTCCTGGCATACTTGTAATCATTCTTGAAGATGCAAATAATTGCTCCTCTTGGACACGACCTTTCTCAGGCAGACTTCATAGCTTCCATATTTGTCCTTGAATGAATCCATATCTAAGAGTGATTCCTTGACAAGCCTGTATCCCTACTAGAGTCAATGTGAAATCATAATTGTGAACAGTGGCTTACTCATCTTTGTGCTGGTACTCTCTAGTAGAGTGACTTTATTGACTAAAGTGTTTTCAATAAATGTTTGTTGAATGAATACATGTTGAAAGATATACACATCATCACCTTATCCCACCTGTTGATTCTCTGGACAAGGCCACCCGGCTTCTCTTTGTTTCACTCTGAATATCTGTAATCTGCAGAGACCTTTCCCATACCAGTCTGTCTTGCTAGTTGAGGTGTTCTCTGAGCTTCTCAATTGTTATGACAGGAAGTACTTTACCAGTCTGTGACTGTCCCTAGGAGCCATTAGGCAAACTGAAACACCTTCAGCCGAAGGAAATAGTGTTTATGCAGAGACCCAGCACCTAGCCCATCAAGAAGCCCTAGGTTTGAGTTGGTGCTGGAGGTAACTCCAATAAGAGGGAACGTGGTCTAGGTTCTGAGACATTCTTCCCCAACTAAAGATGATATCTTAGTATAAATGTTTAATAATCAGATAGTCCTTGGCAGGCACCTATTGCTATAGGAACTCTAGTTCTTTTCACCTTTAATAGCTTTGTATAAAGAAAAAGGGAAAAACAAACAATGGAAAGGGGAAAAGGGCATCAGGTTGTATAAGTAAAATGATTTATCTCTGTAATAGGACATTTGCAGAAGGGATATATTTATAGTGGTCTACCTAACCAATTACATTGCAAAAAAAAATTCATTGCTTTTAGGGTGCTTTTAAAAATTCTTCGAATATCTTAACCCTCTCTGCTGCCACTCCCACATTAATAATTCCCAGCTTGAGGACTATGTCTAAAGGATAATAGTCTCCATGAGCTGATTCCTGATATCTGAAATCAAATTGAGTTATGTGTGACGGACCAACTTCTTGAAATCCCACATTCTCTTCAATGCCGCTTTCTTTGGATTTCATGTTTCCTCTTTATGGCACCTGAAATGTAAAGAAATGATCATATGACACAGAGGCGGACTGCACCAGGGGATCACCCACCCCAAATTGGTAAGTGAAGGCCAGTAGCAGACGGTGTCTTGGAAAGAACACAGGCTTTGTAGTCAGATAGACCTACTTGAGTTTTAAACCCAGACTTCTTTTTATTATCATACTGTCTTGGGAAAGGATCTTGAACTCTCTCTCACTAACTCTCCTCATCTTTAAAATGGGGTTTGCAACTTGTCATAGAGCTGCCATGATGGTTAACCAAGGAAAGTCTCACTGGGCATCAAGGTCCCTGGCACTCAGATTGCACTTACCCTTTCCCTCTAATTCCCTGTCTTAGTTTTCTTTTTCTGCAGAACAAATTACCAGGGACTTGGCTGCTTAAAGACAACACATATTTATTATCTCACAGTTTCTCTAGGTCCTAAGTTCAGGCATGAATTAGTTGGTTCTTTGCTTTACAACTTCACAAGGCTGCAGTCAAGGCCAGGGTTATGATCTCATCTGAGACCTGGGATCTTTTTCCAAGCTCTTGTGATTGGCAAGATTTGGTTCCCTAAAGTTGTAGGATGGAGGCCCTCAGCTCCTAGAAGCTGCTCATAGTTCCCAGACATGTGAGCCTTTTCATAATATAGCAGCTTCTTTAAAGCCAGTAGTAAAGAAATATATTTGCATTTATACTTATTAACGTGATCACAGGGGTAACATCCCATCACCTTTGCCGTATTCTGTTGGTTAGAAGCAAGTCACAGGTCCTGCCTATACCCAAGGGGAGCGGGTTACACCAAAGTGTGAATACCTAGGAGTAGACTACTGGAGGTCAATCACCCTTGCGTCTGTCTGCCACACTCTCAGAGTGCAGTGGCTCTGGCCCAAGTCACAGAGTGCCCTCCTGTCTGTGATGGTTACTAATTGTTTCAGTGAAATTAGATTCATCTCTCCAAATAAATCAGAGATGGCAAATGCTTGGGAAAAACGTGAGCTATTTCCACATCCCTCACCGGTGTAGACAGAGATAACTGATACAGGGTTTTTGTTTCTTGTGGGTCTAGACTTAGTCTCAGAAAGCTTTGAAAGACAAGGCATCAGACAGAAGCTAACATTTGGTCAGTGTTGGGGAGTCTCATAAAACCGATTTGCTGTCCTTGTACTATACTATATCCTGGTGGGCTAGAAGCATGGGTTTGCCTCGCACTGTTTTAAGCATAAAACTGATCTTAGCTCTGTGCCTGGGCTCCTTAATGTGCAAGTGTCCTTAGCAAGGACAATGATAATTCATGATGAATTAATAGGAATTCCTACATATAAAATTTGTCCTTCACTCTATTCCCTAGCAGAAAAATCAGAGAAATACATTAAAACCAACTAGATAACAATGCAATAGAAAACAAGTGTGTTTATAAAAGAAAAAGAAGTACAGGTGGATAACTAGAGAAATTAACACAACAACAAAGAGAGGCTACATGAGTTTGAGACCCTTGGGAAGGAAAATATGTCTGTAAATATATTTGTTTCTGTTAATATTTGCTTTTCATTGTGTTCCTCCCATGTTCTTAGGGTTCCCTTATCATGCCTTCATGATTATGTAAGTGAATTATTAGAAATGCTATTAGTCTCATTATTTTCTGAGCCTTGTAAGACATAAAAGAGCACCCTGTGTCTGTACTTGGGCTCAGTTTAAGTTAGAGAAAAACAAAATTCACCTACAAGAAAAGGTTCTTATAAGATGGCAGAGACGTGCTATTGATCTAAGGCTCATTTGTTTTAATAGGGGTCCTTAGTCATGGATTATATCAGTGGAAAGCCTTATGTTGTAAGTGCAATTTTAGCAGGATCTTGTTTTTCCAGTTGCATAACAGATCACTACAGGATAAGAAACGACAAGAAAAGAATGGTTTACTGGAAGAAATAGAGAAAAGATATATATCGATTTTTATCTACCTAAATAGAAGTACATACAAATATATGTAAATAGTTCCATATGGAAAGAAACTGTGCCTGAATACCTTCTCTATCCTTAAAGGCCTGGTACAGTACTAAGTACATAGCACATAGTTAGCATGTAATAAATTTTACATATTTCACGGATAGAGTTTAGGGACTAAAATGTTGATATTTTTTTGGCTATAGCCATTGAATCCAGGAAAATTATTGCCAGAAAACTCCCTAACTAATCTTGTTCCATCTATAATCTTACATTAACCCTGGTGAGTGTAGATGACTCTCCTGTCTATTCTGTGGAATAGAACGTACGAATGCTTTTTAAAAAAAGACCTATTTTACTTCCAAGATTGTAACTTTTGATGGGCTTCGTTACATTCTAATCATAAAAGGAGGCATTATTGGATGTGTTTATATATCGTATCAAAAACATATAATAATGTGGTATTGAGATAATTGTGTAAAAGTGTACTTCCAGTGGAATATAGTCTTTTGAACCATGGAGAATATGGTAACTGGTTACCATATTAGCGTCTTCGGGCTGCTGTAACTAAGTGCCATAAACAGTGTGGCTCAAAACAACAGAAACTCATGATCTCATACTTCTGGAGACCAGAAGTCCAAAATCAAGGCCTTGGCAGGGCCATGCTCTCTTTGAAGGTTCTAGTAGAGGATCCTTTCTTGCCTCTTCCTAGTATCTGGTGGTTGTGGGGAATCTCTAGAATCCCTTGACTTGTAGCTGCATCGCTCCAGTCTCTGCCTCCCTTTTCCCAGGTCAGTCTTCCCTCTGCGTGTGGCTGTGCTACTGTGTGTGATGTGCTTTGCAACACCACTTCTGATACTGAATGTGTTTATTCCCCCCATATCAACCAATTTTCTGACACCAGCTGGCTGTCCGATAACTTAATTCAATCTGACACTAACTACCTGGAGTTAGCCTGAGACCCCACAGGTTAACGGGGGGGTCCTACAAGACTTCCCCTCGCTTCAGGCACCAATCACAAGTCTGGGCCACCTGTACTTCTAACTGACCAACTATTAATCAGGGTCCCCACAACCCCTCCCCAGATCTGATGATTTGATACAATGGCTAACAGGACTTAGGCGAAAATACTTCACTTACAGTTACAAGTTTATTATAAAGGATGCAATTTAGGGACAGCTAAATGGCAGAGATGCGTAGTGCCAGGTATGGGGGAGGGGATGCAACACTTCCACGCACTCCCCACACTTCCACACCACCTTCCAGCACCCGCATGTGTTCAGCAACCTGGAAGCTCTCCAAACCCCATTGTCTAGGGTTTTTAAGGAGGTTCCATTACAAAGTTACAATTAATTAAATCATCGTCCATTGGTAATTAAGTCAATCTTCAGCCCCTTCTCCCTCTCCAGAGGCCTGGGGATGGGGCTTAAAGTTCCAACCCTCTAAACACGTTGGTGGTTCCTCTGGCAACCAGCCCCCATCCCGAAGCTATCTTGGGTCCCACCAAGAGTCACCTCATTTCAACTAGATACGGTTGAAAGGGGCTTATTATCAATAACTAAAGATCCTTATCACTCAGGAAATTTCAAGGGCTTTAGAAGCTCTTGTGACGAAAACCAGGGACAAAGACCAAAGATATATTTCTTACTGTATCACAGTATCACAGGCTGTTTCTGTATCCAAATTTCCCTTTCCCATAAGGAAACCAGTCATTGAATTAGGGCCAACCCGAATCCAGTATGACCTTGTCTTAACTGGATTACATCTGTAAAAATCCTATTTCCAAGTAAGGTAACATTTATAGGTACTGGGGCTTGGGACTTAAACACATCTTTCTGAGAGACGCAATTCAACCCAGAACGGTAACTAACTGGCTTTCCTTCTCCTGAGCCACCCTGTGATTGAAACTCAGCAATTTCCTCTAAGGACATAGGACTTCAAAGATGTTCTATAATCACAATATCCTAGCTGCTTTAGGAGTTCACCCTGGGCCTGGCTACCCCATTTAGTGTAACTGACTTCTGTGAGTGGTACTGAAGCCAGGGCAGGACACTAACGGGGGTCCAGAAAGCACACTGTGAGGCCGAATGGGATGAGCATGACACAGGTGAAGTGGTGCCATCTAGAAAAGGGAGATGTTTATCCTGCTGCGGAGGTAGCCATGGGAGGCCACAGCAATTCAAGAGGCAGGAACCGCATGAGCAAAGGCACAGAGACAAGAAACCATGGGGTACATCGAGTGGCTGGCTAGTTGTCCAACTTGGCTGGAGTATAAGGCATGTTTTGAGGGACAAGAATACAGGGGTGTGGCAACACAAGTTTTGTCTCATTAAGTCTTCATTGTCTGAGAAAAAAGAAAAGACCCCACATGGGATTTTTCTTGCCTGTTTTTACTGCTAGATGATAAATAGGCAGGGCTTCACCAGGTGCACATGTGTGTGTGTTGCCAAGGGCTATGTGTCTGTGCAGATAACAACATTTTTGAACACTACCAGGTGAGATGTTATCATAACAGTGTGATTTGGGTTGTTAATATCCCTATTTTTCAGATGAGTAAACTGAGGCTTTGAACAATAAGGAACTCTCACCCAGGGTCACACAGCCATGGTAAGTGCTGGGTTCAGGAGCAGAACCCAGGTCAGGCTGGTTCCGGAGCACACGCTGTGACCCTCCATGGCACAGCCTGCAGTGGACCTCTGAGGGGAATCGGTGCTCTGGCGCTGAGAGCTTAGCCGTGATTCCTTTTGGAGTGAGCTTTCCATGTCATCTTGGCCTGATGTCTATGCTTAGGGGGGCTTTCGAAGGTAACATGCATGAACCTGGTCACTGGATAAAATTGTATCTTGGAACAAAGATGTGCAAAGGTAGCTCCTGCTTCTCCATTCCTGTTTGTGAAGATTGACAAATTTACTGACTGAAGACATGGTGGCCAAATGAATGAAGATGAAAACTGGAGAGAATAAAAATATGTTTTAGGAAGCTTTAAACTACTGTTTCAATAAAAGAAAAAATGCCCAAATCAAGTGGGAAATCAGTGATCAGGTAAAGATTAGAATTAAGATCTTCTGACTCCAAGTTCAGTGTATTTTCTATTACATTTAAAGAAGTGAAAGGAAATTGCAAAGAAGATATTTAGTACTTGGAGAGAAGGGACAAAATATTTAGGCAAGGACATGGTGGACACAGAATGAAGGGGAGGGAAATATGTAAATTTTTTGGGGGGTGGAGAGGCTACTAAAGGGAGCTGTCCTGCATCCTGGCAAATACCCTGCACTTTAATAAGCCTTGTAAGTTTCTCTTTCCTTGTTAGAGGTAATGCAAGTAAAAGCAAAGTAGCAATCAGAACAATGCAGTTTCCCAGAGGGCCCTTTAACAGAACCCTCCTGCGGCTCCATACTATTGTTAATGCTCCCCTAATTCTAGTCTCCCAGGCTTCCTAAACACTCTGTACCACTTAAGGCAGGCCATATCGCTAATTGTGCTGAACACCTTCAGAGGTGCCACCATGGAGCAAGACCAGGCAACCCAGCCTCTCTAATAGGCTTGACTGTGGTCTCTGAAGTGAAAACCACCTCTTGAATGCTGCTGCGAGACAGCTATTGGGAGGTTTGGTAGGAAGATTTAGTGCTGCTCTTTGAGGGATCGCTGTCTAAGCTTTTCAGAACCTCCTGACACCTCAGATGGATTCTAGGTGGTTCCCCAGTGGGTACAATCTAACTGTCATCCACATAAATTTATCTTTCCCCTAATGGGGACCTATCCTGGTATTATGAGGGCCTCAAAGCCTAGTTATAGGGGTAGGACAAGACACATGAAGCGATGAAGGAGCATTAACTGCTGAGTTGCGTACTTCTGATGGCCTGTTCAAGGTGCAGAGAGAGAAGATATCCAAGGGGGCTACAGTGGTCAGGATTGGGGGTGAGGATAGTAGAATATGAAGGAACTGCTTTAGAGAGACAGGGGGTTGGCATCCAAAGGGATTCCTGGCAGCGGGAAGCAGCCTGCGGATAAGGAATGAGAATGTACACAGAGGGCTTGAGTGAAATAGAAATTGTGTGTTTCTTTTGATTACAACGAGGAAAAAGTCAAGTTTGTTTTTAATTTGTCTTTCATACCCCTAAGGCTTACTAATTTCCCTTATTTGCAGAGATGTCAATCCTCAGGCTTAGAGTCTTTAGAGGAAAACAGTATCTACTGACAATTTATTGGTATTTTATTTTCATTCTGTAGGTTGAATAACCCTTATGGGAAATGCTCGGGACCAGAAATGTTTCAGATTTTTAATTTTTTTTTTTTGGACTTTGGAATATTTGCATGTACATGCTGAGATATCTCGGGGATGGGAGCCAAGTCTAAACAAGAAATCTATTTATGTTTTATATGTGCCATACATCGGTCACATGAGTTCAGGTGTGGAATTCCCACATGTGACATCATGTCAGGTCTCAAAAAGTTTTGGATTTTGGAGCATTTTGGATTTCAAATTTTCAGATTAGGGATGACCAACCTGTATTTATTTTTGCAGTACTTCTACAGGCAAATGATACTGGTTTTCTATTCATAGTACAAGTTTACTTTAAAATGAAAATATATGTAAGTAAAAAGGAGAGGCAATTTGAAGAGAAAGATGAAGTAAATGATAATTCAGGCAGTATACAGATGGGGTAAAACGTATGACTTTGATACGTCATTGACCAAAGTTTGGGAAAGCTGCTGTTGACAAAGAGTGTTCACAGTAGGATGCTGATCCCAGTGTTCAAATTCCTAATCTTCCTTCCCTTTCTCACCACAGATATTCCAGCAAAATGGAATTGCCACATTGTCTCCCGAGAAACCATTCATGCTGTCCTACTTCCTTATTCCTGTTGACTGTCTTTCTTCACAGTGGGAATTTTTTTCAGAGCATTCAAACCCAGCCTTACACACAGTAGATACCTGTAAATATGCAATAAATGAATGGAAAAAGAGGCAATAAATAAATCAGTTGTGACTTCTCCAAAAAAATTCCAGCTATCTTATACTAAGTGCCAAAACTAAGGTAATGGCAACAATCAGCAAGAGAAAGGAACTAGTCCAGGTAACACTTGGAAGTCAGAAATCACAGATCAGAGTTAGTGTTTCTCAACCTTTAATGTGCGCACATATCGTATGGGGATTTTGTTAAAATGTAGATTCTGATTCTCCAGGTCTGGGGTGGGGCCTGAGAGTCCACATTGCTAACACGCTCCCAGGGGCTGCTGCGGCTGCTCCGTGAACCATAGCTTGAGTTGTAAAATTTTAGGTGATATAAGATAGGAGGAGAATCAAAGTAAACTCCAATGTCTTGTACCACTTTAAAATTTTGTTCAAAATGCAATTTCAAAGAAGAAATTTAAAAAAACTTCCTTCTTAAACATTGTAACTCCAAGGAGTTTCTTTTCCCTGTAAACTCTAGTAATGTCTTTCGATTCTACAATCTCGTTTTATATCTGTAACTCATTTTAGGTTATATTTTGTTCTTGTTTCTCATAAATATAGAGACGTGATTAGCCCATAATAAACGATGATCAGAAGAGGGCTTTGAAATACTGTAAAATCATGATCTCATTGAGATGAGTTGTTTGCACTTGAGGAACGACGTTGCTCATGGTCACCCAGTAAGGGACAAAGCAGCTCCGCAAACTCGGGTCCTCTGATTGGGCACTTTTGCCTTGACACTCATTGCCATTCCCATGTTTCTATACCAATAAGAAAATCTTTCAACCTTCTGAATTATCCCCCTAGCTCCTGGGACTACGGTTGGGACAGTCTGTGGGTCAAGGGTATATTGAATGTTGCAGAGGTGAGATCCCGGGTCTCTGCTGCCGCCCCCCGCATAGGGAAGTGAGGATGGAGTGCCAGCCAGCTCTGCTGCCTGCCTAGTAATTATCATTTTATGGAAGTTTGCTTTGGGGATGGGCAAATCACTGACAAAAGGATAAAGGAACCAACACAAAATTTGGTCCCTCCCCTCCTCTGTGGTGATAAACCTTGCTTAGCTTTATTTTATTTTTTAAATTTTTATTTTAGGTTTAGAAGCTTCAGTCAAGAACCGCAAATTAAGTTGTGCACTTTGGTCTTTTCCAGCTCGTAGGCTGTTGCTAGGCTGTAATTATTGCTTGACACCCTTCCTCAACGTTGACATCTTCACCAGCCTGAAAAAACAAAGCATGATTATTTATTTATTTTAGATTGGTTTTCTTTAATTCATTTTAATCATCCCTATACTTTTCTTTCCTCTTTTCTTACTTGCATGCTATATGTCTGCTGTTATGTAGTTCCTGTGATGTTCTCCAGATATATGGAATTAGTGATGTCACATACTATTATATATTCAGAAAACCCAGCAGTCACACAGCATTATAATGATTAAATGCCAGGACTGAACCCTGAGTCCTGGTGGTGTAGAGATCATTTGTGATGAAGGTTCTGGACCTGTGGTCTCTTGGGCATGAGGGGGTGGCATCTCCTTGTTTTCCTGTCTCTTTCTCTCTCTCTAGAGATATGTAAATACATATACATATGTATTAGTGTGCATGTGTATATGTATATTTGCATGCATATGTATGTTTGTATAAATAATAAAATAAACATTTTGAAAGAATTGGAAAATATTGAGAAAAGAATGTAAACGATAACTATTAACCCAAATTCGTCAACCAGAAATAACTGCAATTTATACATTCTAGTACAGTAAGAATTTTCCTATACATAGGAGAAAGCACATTTAATTTTTTTTATATTTCTGATTTTAACCTAATATTCTATAAAAAGCAATTCCCTTTATTGTTAAGTCTTTGGCCTTTTGATTAAATTTCCTTTTTTTCTTGATCATCGCAGTAATACATGCTTACTGTAGAAAATTTGATAAATACCAAAATATTGAAGAAAAGAAAAATCTGTAATTCACTATTCAGTTAATAGCTATTACCTTTTAGTATATTATTTTCATAGATAGGTAGATCTACATATAGATATATATTAATATCTCCAAATATCCATATCTACATATAGATATTAATAAACTGAATAAAATTTAATAATTTCTAACAACTGGGTCATATTACATTTACAGTATTGTAATCTTTTTTCCACTTAGATTTTAGCTTTATTTTTTCCTATGTTATAAATATTCTTTAAAATGAATTTTAAATGTCTATATAGTATTTCTTTTTGTGTTAATTAATATCATAGAGTCTAATACCCCAAGCTAAATGAGCACAATAGTTCATTCATTGCATATTCTTTTTTTTTTTCATTCATCTTATATTCTATGTCTGAGTAAATGGAATGATCTGAGGGGTATTATATGTTGCACAACTCAAATATTCTAAATATATCTTAAATAGATCCAATGCCTCAAATTTCTATTATCCTCATTATTAATAGGTATCACACATTGATGAAGTATTAAGCATCATGTACACTATCTAGTTAATATGTGCAATACTCTTTGAGGTGGATACTGTTATCTCCACTCATAGTTGAGGAACCCAAGAGTCCAAAATAGAGGTTAAATGACTTATAGTTAATGAGTGACTGAGCTTAGATTTCAACTATCTGCCTAATTCCATCATCCATGTTCTTAAACACTACACTGTACTCATTTAATATTATCAACAGATTCATTTGTACCTTTCCTGAATGTATGTATTTTTATCATATATACATCTTGGATGCCATGATTCACAATCAGTATTTTTATTCCACAGCTAATGTGTATAATGCACTATGCTCAGTTCTGTTGAGAAATACTCAGAAGTAAAAGCCATGGTACTTGTTTAAGAGCTTCTTACAATCTCACTAGGGGTACAGAGTATACATATGTACAAACGTTAGTTTAGTCAAAGACATAAGCATTCATACAAGTTAATAGGATAAGAGCTATCCCATAGTAGTACAGAAACAATTTTCATGTTAGTATTATGGTCCAGAAATATCACTGTGGGATAGAGTGGCCTAGAATATTCTAGGTTAATAAGTATCTTTGATGCAGAGAATAATTAATTGCTGGTTATCGTAAAATATTTTCTTTTTAATTTGAAGACATGCTCCCTCATTCTGGTATTTCTCAGTTTGTTAAACAAGACTATATTTGATATCTTTATTTTAAACTACAGTAGTCCCCCTTTATGCAGTTTTACTTTCCACAGTTTCAGTTACATGAGGTCAACCATGATCCCGAAATATTAAATGGAAAATTCTAGAATAAACAATTTGTAAGTTTTAAATTGCACCCCAATCTGAGTAGCATAATGGAATCTCAGACAGTCCTGCTCCACCCCACCAAAGATGTGAGTTATTTTTTTGTCCGGCATCTCCACAGTGTATATACTACTACCCGTTAGTCACTTAGTAGCCATCTCGATTATCATATCAACTGCCCTGGTATCTCACTGCTTGTGTTCAAGTCACCCTTATATTATTTAATAATAACCCCAACATGCAAGAGTAGTGATGCCAGCATACTCTTATAATTATTCTATTTTATTATTAATTATTAATCTCTTACTGTACCTAATTTATAAATTAAACTTTATCATAGGTATGTATATATAGGGAAAAAAACATTGTGTATATAGGGTTCAGGACTAGCCTTGGTTTCAGCATCCACTGGGGGTCTTGGAACATATCCCTGAGGATAGGAGGGGAACTACTGTAATTCTATCTAGACAGTTACTAGATTGTGTTAAGTCTTGAAGACTCACCAAGAACCAATACTGTACATGATCTAAGAGTCCGTTTCAGATAGTCACACATCCATACCAGAATGGCAGACTTTGAAAGGCTGCTATGTAAAGTATAGTCTGAAATTATTTCATGGAACATGGCCATGTAGCTGTTTTTTATGAACAGTTGTTCAAACATGTATGAATATAATGATGGATGTCTTTGAAGTGTGCCAGTTACCTACCTTATGCTTTCCACATTTTAACTCTGATTCTTATACTGCTAGTGAATTCAGAATTCTAACTTAGTGTTGTACAAGTTCAGAGTTTCTGCCCTTTCATCATACTGTCTTGCCTCTGATTAAATACTTTCTTTGTATAGATCCTTATATAATATAGAGACAGATATAATCCTTCTAAATGGTCTCATAATTTTGTATAAACCCAAGCAGATAATCGTATCGGGGGATGTGGGATTTAGGGAAATTCATTCTGATAACTATGAGAAGGAATTTATAGGTCAGTGTGGCATTATATTAATCCTTTTTCATCTTATTACATATTTGGCTCAGAATATAAAACGTGAACTGACATGAGATCTGTACATTAGGTAGTTATTTATTTTTCTTAGAATAATTCCTTTCTAAAACAAAATGTTGGCCAGCAGAGGTGGTGAAAATGCTAGATAGTTAGTCTCATTTGCTGGGATTCATGACCTGCTTCATAAAGGGCTTTGCTAGGATCTGTGACCTGCTTCATGAAGAACTTAACAGGATTAGAAACACTCAACTTTGGAGCTGAAAAGAATATTTGAACTTGGCCAGTCTAGAGGTTCTCAAACTTCAGTGCCCATCAGAGTCCAACTTGGGGGACATTATAACACAGCTTGCTGGGTGCACCATCAGAGTTTGATTCAGTAGGTTTTGGGTGGGGCCTGAGAATTCATTTTTAGTATATTTTAGGGTGCTGCTGATGTTCCTGGTCTGGGAGCCGTATTTTGAGAACTATTGGTCTAGTATAAGGTTTTCTTTTTACAGATTAGGAAACTGAGGATGTGAGAGAAGCCATCCATGTACATATATTAATCAAATCCTGTTTCATTTCTCCTAAAAAGCACTAATGTGGTTTCCAGGTGGCACTTTGAATAAAATCCCAATCCTCATTACCCAGAAGACTTTGAAATGCCTGGTTCCTGCCCATCCTTTCACATCATGATCCCCACAGAGCTGTATTTTTCTTCATTCCAGTTATTCAATGGGCACATTCTTATTTCAGCATAAAAGGCAACCAATATGGACACATGGCACAGAACAAAAGAGTGAAGTTTTGCCTTATGGAGATTTTCAATCCCATTTTTCAATGTCTGCCATTTCCTTGGGTCTCCAGTTATAGCTAATAAAAGCCTCATGCTTAATGATTTGCCAGTCTACACTTCCATGTGATGGGTTCACCTTGATTTCTCTATTTTATCCAGCAGACAGTTTGATCCTTGTTATAACAATAGCTAACATGTATTCATGAGCTATGTGCTAGCTACCGTGCCAAGCAATACTGAGATTTAGACTCTGACTTCTGGGGCTGAATCTTCATCTTTAGAAAATAAATGATACTTCACCTCAATAATATCCTGAAATAACTATTATGTTTGTCTAAAGAGCCTTACTGGTCAAATAATGGCAACAACCTTTTTTCCTGGCTTCTATTTTACTGATCATTTAACAGAAAGTCAGGTGGTGCCTTTGGAGGGAAAGAAAGGAGCTTTTGATTGAAATTCTCACAAAGATATATGAAGAGATTAAATGGGAGATAAGCATGGTCACATTAAAACAAAGTTCAATACCTCATGTTGCCATGTTTGGCTTAATAATTGAAGAATTTATGTAGGAGTCAGTAGAAGAAAGGCATTTGGTGTACTTTACATGCTACGTCTCAACTGTTGTTGAGAATGGTTTATGCTTCTCACATTCTCAATAATAGAAATGTCTAATACACCGAGATTACCCTCAAGGATTAAAAAATCCCACAGGCTGCTGCCCATGGGGTGATAACAATAGAACCTCCTTTAGTCTGACCTTACAAAAGGATATAACTTCCTCACTGAAGTTAATTTTGGGCCAAAATACAATTGTTAGTTGGATGCACAAATTGTTTCTTTATTTCTTAAGGATCAGAAAAAATTTGAAGTAATCTTACTCTCTTCTTATAGGAAGTTTTAAATAAGATTAGTTTTATACAAGCTAATTCTTCCAGTGTTTTGTTTGTTTCTTCTTAACAGTTTTACCATAAAATACCAGTATATTCTAAAGTTTTACCATAAAATTCTTTCTTCCCTTCTTTTTTTTTCTTTCTATTTTTCCCCTCCTTCTTCTTTTCTTTCAGGTAACCATTAATGACCTATTCATTCTGCACATAGTTATTTCATACTTACAATGTGCCTGGCATATTTGTTTTAAATAGTGAAATCCCCTAAAACTGAAGTCCAAATGTGGGACCTCTGTAGTGGTGAGCCCACTTGCCACAAAGACCCCTGAGTACTTCTGAAATGAAATCAACTTGGATAGACACCAACACAGAACCATTTTTTTTTTTTTTTTTGAGACAGGGTCTTGTTCTGTTATAGGCTAGGGTACAGTGGTTGTCATCATAGCTCACTGCAGCCTCAAGCTCCTGGCCTCAGCAGTTCTCCCACCTCAGTCCCCTGAGTTCCTGGGACTACAGGCATGCACCAACATGCCTGGCTAATTTTTAAATTTTTTGTAGAGATGGGGGTCTTGCTGTGGCCCAGGCTGGCCTCAAGAGATCCTCCTGCCTTGGCTTCCCAAAGTGCTAGGATTATAGGCATGAGCCACAGTACCTGGTCCATTAAACCATCTTCCATTCCAATGCACAACTGTATGTGCATTTAAATATATGCTTCTAATAAAATATCTGAAGAAAATGCCAACAAATTTAATTTAAAAAACTACATCATAAACAAGGAGATATTTTCTCATGAATGTATGGTAAAGCATCACGAAATATATTAATTTAAGGTGATAAGATGAAAAAATCACTTAAATCCATGCAGAAAATTTTAATATAGTCACTATATATTTATTAATAATAATCTGAACAAGCTTATATTGGAAGAGAACTTTTTACCTTGGAAAGGGGACGCTATCAAGAACCTATGGCAAATATAGTTATTCAGATTAGGAGCAGAGCAAGAATGAACACTAACGTTGCTTCTGCTGATTATTGAAATGGAAAAACTAGCCAATGGAATAAAGCAAAAAAACAAAAACAAAACAAAACAAAAAAACCCAAAAACTCAGAAGCATAAGGATTGAGGAGGAATATACCTCAATATCATGTATTCTCTTATTTGTAGAAAGTTCGTGAGGGTCTATAGGCAAACTATTAGAACTAAAAATGATATCAGCAAATTTGTTGGGTAAAAGATAAACATAAATCTAATTAGCTTCTCCCTACAATTACAATTACCAATTAAAATGTAGAACAGAAAAAAATCCCATATACAATAGCAACAAAAATATAAAGTAGCTAAGAATAATAAATGATTCAAGACCTTTATGGGAAAATATGACAGAATATTATTGAAAGTTATAAAGTCCTGAATAAACCATCAATATCTATCATATCCATGCATGGGTAGACTCAATAACATAAAGATGTCAATTCTTTCAAAATTACTTTATAAATTCAATATAATTCCACCCAAAACCCCAAAAGAACTTTTCATGGAATTTGACAAGTTGATTCTAAAACTTATATATAAGTTTAAGGGGCCAAAAACAGCCAAGACAACTCGAGGGGGCGGGGCAAGAACAAGAGAAAAGACTTGCTCTACTAGATATCAAGACATATTTTATCTCCAAAATAATTAAGATGGTGGGACATTGCTACAAAATATGCACACAGACCTGTGGGACACAATAGAGCTCAGCAACTGTCCCATGTAATATGGAAAACCAATGCATGACCAGGTTGACATGATAAATCCGTGATTAATAACCAAACTAGTTGATAAATGGTGCTGGGATAATTGGTTATCCATATAGAAAAAATAAAATTAGACTTCATTTTATACCACAAATAAAAATAAAAGTATACAAGCATTTAACTGTAAAATACAAAATTTTAAAATTTTTAGAAGAAAATAAAGGTGAATAAGTTTATGACCTATGGGTGGGAAAGTTTTCTTAAATAGGGCCAGAAAAAAAGCACAGACCATAAATAAAATATTGATAAATTTGACTACAATTAAATTTAAAACTTATGTTCAAGGGAAGACATGATAAATTAAAAGGCAAGCCATAGACTGGGAAAAAATTAGCAATGCATGTAATATAAAAAGGATTGGTATTACAAATTATGTAATAACCTCCTATAAGTCAACAAGAGAAAGACAACCCAACAGAAAAATAAACAAATGTAAATAAGCAAATGACAGATGCCAAAACCAAAATGGATAGTCTACATATAAAAGCATATACATCCACATCAGGAATCTTGAAAATGCCAAATCCAAAAAACATTGAGATACTCCTTCAAACCACCAGGGTAGAAAAAATTTATAACTCTGACAATATTAAGTGCTAACAGAGAAGGAGAAATGGGAACCCTCATATCCTAAAGAGTGGGAGTGTAAATTTAGGCAGCCACTTGGGAATACAATTTAGCATTAAAGTTGTACATTTGGCCTAGCAATGGCACATCAGTGTAAATGAATTAGAGAAACTGTCAGGTTCATGTTGAGATAGTTATTAGAATGCATATTGCTTGTAATGTAAAAAAAGAAACAAAACTAAAAACCAATTCATCAGGAGAGTACATAAATAAATTGTGGTATCTCTATACAATATACCATCCAACAGTGGAGCAAAACAAACTGGAGTTACATGCAACATTAGTGAACCTTAAAGCCATATCTTGACTGAGAAAAGCAAATTAATGAATAAAATATAAAGAATTATATCATTTATATAAAATTTGTAAACATGTAAAAATCATCTGAAACATTTTGTGTATAGATCCAGATGAAGAATATAAAAACATACATGGACGTGATGGATGTCTTGGGAAATAGGTTACTTCCGGAGGAAGAGGCAGTGGGACTGCTACAAGAATATTAACCTTTGTGCGTAATATTTTATTCTTCAAAAAGAATCTGAAACAAATATACAGGAATGTTAAGAATTATTAAAAGCCAGATTATAGGTACACATGTATGATAGTATTATTTCTGCTTGTTTGAATGTTTCAAATATTTCAAAATTAAAGAACCACCCAGCCTCACTGAGATATGGATGCTGAGTGCTCAGCTAGGCTTATTCACTAAGTTCTTGAATTCCTTGCTGTCAATGGGACTGATTAAAATTTATGACTCAGCACAATTATATATGACCACATGGCATAATTATTTAGACACTTTGGGCAAAATGTCAAAATCGTGAATGTTAAATTCTGAAATATCAAGGGTCAACTGGAGACATACAAAATCAACCAGAGACTTAAAGAATAAAAATGAAAACAAAATAAAAGCTTTCTGATAATAGAATTCGGAACAACATAGAATCTCTTCTTTTCTGTTAAAATCAGACCAGAGATGGGCTTTTGCCTTCTTAAAGGATTATTTGTCTATGGGAACAATAGCCAGCAGGAAAAACCACACAGGTTAACATAATATGAAACAAAAACAACCTTCTCACTTGAAAGGAAAAAAATACTCAGCAAAATGGCCGCACCTTCCCAAATATATCCTTCAGCTCCTCAAACAGCTGTCCCATCCTTGACCTTCTTGTTGGAAACCTCTCCTTAAGCAGATACACAGCTCTGCAAATGTTAGAGTGACATTTGGACTGGGCTTGCGTGATCAGCTCACCCGCTCTTCTGGGCTTCCCCCGGGGGCCTGCCAAGCTCTAGCAAGTCGGTATTAGCCTTGCGGACCTCACCTCCCAGAGCTAGCAATAACATTTACCAGCTACAGTTTTCTCCATTTTCAAATATTTCCTCTGGCCCACGTGACAGTGATCCAGCTTCTCAATAGACTGGGACCTGAAATGAGTGGTTTAGAGAGATGAGAGCCCTCCTTTAAGAACTTTTAACATTTACCTTTCATTAAAGATTTTACTTGTGTTTTAATTGGGCTTTCCCCCTAGAATTCTGATATGTTTGGGAAAATTAATTACTAAAATCTGACATCTCTGGGGAGGGCACACCTTTGATTATTCTCATGTCAGTGGAAACTCTGGAAAAAAAAAAAAAATGGCTTGTTCGTAAGGAATCAAACCTGAGCTTTCACCAAAAGTTTTTTAGAGTCCTTCAGAAATCAGAATTGATGAAGAAATTCCACAATTATAAGTCACAAATGTAGAAAACAGTTTTGGAGCCTTGCTTTGCTGAATATATGACAGAGAGTGGGTCTAAGGACCTTAATGAAGTCAGGGATATTGTCTCTCTCATTTGTTCTATTGCCAGTGCCTGAATGAATGAGTGAGGAATGAATTGAACATCCTCTCAAAAGCTAATGAATGAAGAGCTAATATTCTCTTTATTTTATCTATGAGAAAACTGAGGCTCAACTGTGAGATGAAGTGACTTGTCTAGTCACAAAGCTAGTAAGTGGCAGACCTCATATACAGCCTGAGAAGTGAAGTTCTCTGCTGTAATCTGCACTTGTAGAGGTCCATACTTGTCAAAAATGTCATCACCAATAGGGGGAATTAAAAGTTAATAAAAAGGCAATAGAGTTTCAATTAATAAATATAGAAGGAAGGAAGGGGAAAGAGCATCACCAGTAGACAAACATCATAGTAATAAATGTTGCAGACAAGATGCACTGACAGATGCTAAAATTAGTGGGTAGAAGTTTGAGGAGAAACAAAATTTATTATATATAGGCTCAGGTATATTCTCTAAGATGTGTGTACACTACAAAGGAAAAGACAATAATTTAAAAGTGGAAAGACCTGGGAGACACCAACTTTATCAAGAAAGCATTACCAGGAATAAGGCATATCAATATCATGAACCTCTTGATATAATGCATTGAGGAGGACACAATGTAATCTTCATGGTATTCTTGCCAAAAATGTATAACCTCTCTCCAATCATGAAAAAAAATTTGACAAACCAAAACTGAAGATACTTGATACAATATCTGATTAGTTCTCTTTAAAAGGACGTAAAAGACAAGGAAGATGGAGGAACTGTTACAGGCTAGAGAAGACCACTACGGAATAACAGCTAATGTGGTGTAGGATCCTGGGATGAAAAAAGAACATTAGTAGAAAAATAGTGAAGTTTGAATAAGGTCTGAAGTTTATTTAAAATATTGTATCAATGCATATTTGCTATTATTGGCAATCACTCTATGGTAATGTAAGATATTAGCATTAGTAGAGTGAGGGGTATAAAATAACTCTTGGTAGAATTTTTGCAACTTTTCTATAAGTAAATTAACAAACAAAACAAAACAAAAAAATGAACAGAAAATGTATTTGGCCCTCTGATTTGCTTCAAGTGTTAAGTGAGAGGCAAACATGTAAACTAAAATAAAATACAAAAACAGTTTGATAGGCATTACTGGTAATGAATGCATGGACCAGATAGAAGGCCACAGAGAAAGGTGGTCATGTTATCTGGGAAGAGAGCGCAGGTAGCCAGGACAGGCTTCATAGAGAAGGTGATGCTCAAGGTCTTTTGTTCATCCACCATCTCTTTTCCTAAGTACCTACTGTAGGCCAGGCACTCTTGTAGAAAATAGCTACATAGTGGTCAACAAAAAAGAAAAGGTATCTGTATTCATGGAACTTACTTACAGTCTAGAAGGAGGACTCAGATATAAACACATGGGCAAAAAAAAAAAAAGAATTTAAGTGCTGTCATGAAAAATAAGTGAGCTAATGTGATAGAATATGCCCAGGGAGAGGGACAATTAGGAAGAGTGATTGGTGCCTATCTTTCTGAGAAGATAATAGTGAAGCTATGTGGGCCAGGGCCTGAATGGGAAAGACCCAGCCATGCAAAATGAACATGGAGCAGGTAATTCCATACTGAAGAGGGTGGCTGAATGGCTGAATGCGAGAACAAATTGGCATGTTTGTGTTTAAAAAATAAATAAAAATAATAAACAAAAACAGAAGGATGCCAGCATTCTGGGCTATAATGGACAAGGAGACAATGGCAGAAGATGAGCTATAAAGTAGGGTTACTAGGTGGCTTGATGTCCAAACTGGCACACTTTTGAGTAAAATGTGGTGCTGTTAATAATTACACTAGGACAACAGAAGTGAAATGGGACTATCTGGCCAAACCTGGACATGTGATTATCCTGTAGAAAGGAAACAACTCATGTAGGACTTTGTGAGTCATCAGAGGAGTATAAAGTTACTCTAAGTGCATTAGGAAGCATCTGAGGGTATAACAAGGGAAGGAGGTGACTGGTCCAGCTGCCGTGTGGAGCATCAACTGCTGAGAGCACAGAATGAAAGTAGAAGGGGGGCCGGGCGCGGTGGCTCACGCCTGTAATCCTAGCACTCTGGGAGGCTGAGGCGGGTGGATCGCTCAAGGTCAGGAGTTCGAGACCAGCCTGAGCAAGAGCGAGACCCCCATCTCTACTAAAAAATAGAAAGAAATGATCTGGACAGCTAAAAATATATATAGAAAAAATTAGCCAGGCATGGTGACACATGCCTATAGTTCCAGCTACTTGGGAGGCTGAGGCAGAAGGATTGCTTGAGCCCAGGAGTTTGAAGTTGCTGTGAGCTAGGCTGACGCCACAGCACTCAGCAACAAAGCAAGACTCTGTCTCAAAAAAAAAAAAAAAAAAGAAAGAAAGTAGAAGGAGTTGTTAGAAGACAGAGGGTGGGGGCTTGGACTAAGATTTGCAAGAGGAGAGAACTGGATGTTGTTAGAGTCCATAAACCTTGCTTCTTCTCAGCAGATAGACTGAGAACATTCTGTATGAAGGGAGCAGTCTCAGCAAAGTCACAGGGGCAGGGCATGTTTTGAGAGCCAAGAGTGTATTCTATGGCAAAAGTGAAGGGCACAGTGGAGGCAGGTGATTGGACTGGAGATGTGACCAGGGGCCAGACCATCTATGACCTAGAATTCAATGCTAAGTAGTAAGAACTGTGGTGTCATTGAAAGTACTTGACTTGAAAGTGATGGAATTTGATTTGTTTTTAGAAAAATGTCTACAGTCCAATATGAGAAGAAAATAGATAAAATGAAAAGAAAAATAAACTGAAAACAGAGATCATTTTTGCTAGTTAGAGAAATAAGACACCAGAAACATTTTGGGGGTGGTTCAATAAGGTGAGGGGATATTTTTATTTTTTCTGGAAACTGTCCACCCATTCATCAGCCGCACCCTTGATCATTGGGTGGCTTACAGTATAATTAATTGTTGACTCAAGGACTACTGAACAGTGTCGCTGAGTCATAAAGGCAGCTCCAAGAGGAAAGCTTTGGGGACAAATTAATGTCATGTGCCCTGTAGCTTTTTTCTTCTGCTCCAGTGCTATTCTTGGCCCACTCATTTCTAAGTTTTAGCAATATCTCTCAGACTAGTGTGCCTCACATGCATTTTGGCAAGCTAAGCACAGGGAAGGAGCCAGATAACTTGTTCCCTGTAGACTTATAAACTCATCAGCTGTGGACTAACAACATAATTTATAATACACTTTGCCAGCCCTATAAAACAACTTTCTGTTTGCAGGGAAATGAAACCCTGACAAGAAGAAATGTCTATGACTTAATTTTAGCTGTGTTCCCCATGATTACTGCAGTAACAGACTGTGTATGATGCGCCCTAGTCATCCGCCAGACAGTTACAACTTTGTTGTTGTGTTATATGGTTTGTATGTTTGGCCCCTCCAAATCTTGTGTTGAAATTTGATCCCCAGTGTTGGAGGTGGGGCCTGGTGGGAGGTGTTTGAATCATGGGGACAGATCCCTCATGAATGGCTTGGTGCCCTCCCCTAGAGAGAATGAGTGAATTCTCACTTTATCAGTTCACATGACAACTGGTTGTTTAAAAGAGCCTGGCACCACCTCCTCACTCTCTTGCTCCTTCTCTCGCCATGTGACACATCATGCTTCCACGTTGATTGGAAGCTCCCTGAAGGCCCTCACCAGAAGCAGAGGCTAGCATGATGCTGCTTGTATAGCCTGTAGAACCATAGCCAAATAACCTCTTTTCTTTATAAATTACCCAACTTCAGTTATTTCCTGTATAGTAATGAAAAATAGACTACTGCATTGTGTTTGGCAAGCTAAGCACAACATTAGACTTTGTTTAATATCCACCCCAAGATCCTGTTACCTTATGTAATGACCATCACATGTACCTCCATCTTTAGGGACAAAGGAATTGAGACATAATTTTTGGATACTTCCCGGCAATGGCTCATATCTTGATGAAATTATCTGATGCCTTACCCTACTAGGCAAAGTTCCTGTAAAATGATAATAATAGAAAGCTTGAGAATGAGAAAATCTGAGATATGCCACCCCTATATGCAGTCAAATGGTTACTTTCCTGCTGACTAGTTGTGTTTTTTTCTCCATGGTGTATTACAATAGCTATTTGCCATTCATATTATTAGGCTAACAAGGTTTCTTCTATTCAGCCATTACCCTAGGTGACTATAGCTAAAATAAAAACTCCACAAGGTAGGAGATTGGTTTTATCTATTGCTAAATCTCCAGGGTCTAGACAGAATAAAACTTGGAGTACATAGTGTATACTCAAAAACGATGAGGTGAATTGATAAGCTCAAATATTGACATAATTAACCTACCCTAATGATTTGGAAACTCATGCTACAAATAATGTAGTCTCCCAAAAGCACGTTCTCCTGATTGTTGGCCAGGCGGTTGATGAATTGATGTGTCAGCCTTGAGACATTATATAGAATCCAATATACATTCTAAAATTTGTAAGACCATGAAGAATTCAAATCCAGGGGCCGTTTATTAACCTGGGTGACTCTATATTCCACTGTGTACAAATGCAGAGTTGTAAGATTTCCCTCTATTAATTTACCCTTTGCTCTTAGCCACATTTGCTGAAAGAGATATCTTTTATTTTATGTCTATGTGGGTTGTACACAAAGTCTGGCTCTCTCACTGTTCTTTTTTATTCCCATTCCATAGCTAACTCTGCTTAATAAGTGTTGGAAATAGCATATACATATAAAATACATATTAGCACATATAGTGTTCTGAACCAGGTGACTCAATAGGTCTTTACATATTATATAATTATAATATATAATTATATATTATAATAATTATAAATATTATATATTATATATAATTATATATTATAATAATTATAAATATTATATATTATTTTATATATATAATTATAATTATATAATATGTAAAGATCTATTGAGTCACCTGGTTAAGAACATTGTTGGTTTTGTACAATCTGATTTTGGAAGAAGGATCCAAAATAGGGGAAGGAAAAAAATGGTTTTAAATATTGCCATAAAAAAGAAGTCAAGGCTGTTAAATATTACCTTGGTTTCCTCTGGTATGAAATAAAAGGTTTGAATGCAAGTAAATTTTCAGTTTCTTTCTGACTCTAAATTTCTATGCAATTCAGAGAGAGTAATCTGACAACTTCTTTGATTTTTTTTTCTGATACAATGACAAACTGATTCGACTTTAATCAGTTAATCAAACTTTTGGAATTTGTTAGCTTGGCTTTTCTAGAAAATGTATTCTATATTCCTAGACAACTTAATTTGGTTCATGCTGTGTTAATGGCCTAGTTTCTTCTTATAAAAAAATTGAGGTTTGTTGAACTGGTGCCTTGAAAAACAGTTGGCAGGAAGAACGTGTGATTTCTTTTGCTGCCCTGAGGAACTCATTCCTCCAATCTGGTCTCAGACAATACTAAAGCGATCACATTCCAGTGAGCACAGTTGTGTTGCAGAACAGTTCCCTAGACCTCAACCCAGTCATTTGGGAATCAAATACACCAACAACTAGCCTGGGAAACACAGCAATATCAGGCATGCACTTGGCCATTAATCACTTTACAAAATCAGCTCAATGCTATTGTGTACTAATATTCTAGAAAAATGCAAAGGTGATAAGCATACAAATCCATTTACTACAGATCCATACCTGCACTCAAATATCCTTCTTGAGGTTCAGAGCTAAAACCTTTATTCAGCTTTTACTAACCAGATATTATCAATGATAATGAGAGAGCAAATGTATTCTCTGGAATATTGACAAGAATATGGCAGAGTGAGGCAGCAACCTTTGAGCCAAAATGAAAGTCTAACAATAGTGCTTTCAGGATAAATAGCATAGCTGGAGCAGAACATCAGGCTAAATCATTAAATATAGTCTGTCCATGACTGTTATGAGCCACATTTACCCTCAAAGATAAATATACAAGATCTAACTTCAGGATTCTTGAGTGTGGTCTCTACCATGATTGTGAAAATAGATCCATTGCACAGGGAATTTAAGAATAGAAGAAAGCAGAAAGTGTACTTCTCTGTTTAATCAAAGTAGACCTCATAATGAAGAAGAAGACTAACAAAGAGCTGTAATTACACAATTACGGTCCACTTTATAGTTTGCAGAGCTCTTTCAGATATATTTGCTTATGTGACTTTTGAATATTATTTAGAATTGACATAAGGAAAAGTGGGGTCAGAGAATGTGTGGCTTCCCCATGGTTGCATGCCTTGTAAGAGGAAGAACTGGGAATGCAACAGGGGCTTCTTGACATCAAGGCTCTTTCTACTGACTAGTGCTACCTGTAATACGTGTCCTTTCATGGAAGCAATGGGCCATCTCTAGACCTCAGGAAATTAAAACACACACGTGCATGCATGCACACACCATGTTTATTGAATACCCATTAATAGTGGCATTATTTGGATATTTTCACATTCATGCTTCAGAGTTTCTTCTCAACTCTGGATCCATTCTCCATGCTTCTTCATCCTTCTCCATTTAGCTTTGCACCTTGGAAGGTGATTCTACATGGATTGCATTAATGGCTCTCTTGCCTTCTGTATTCCAGTTGAGTTTGGGCCAATAGGAAACACCTATGGGAGATGAGAGGAAGAATAAGAATGAGGTCTGGTTAGTTAATTTCCTGGCTGTTGCCTTATGGAAAGGCTGCCAGCTGGCTTGCCCCTTGACCTAAGATCTCCACTCATGGCAGTCTCTTTCTTTCCCTTCCCCTGAGTTCTGGTAATTGACCCTCCCTTGCCCATCAGGCCTAGGGTTAGTAAAAAGGTCTATTTTTAATATCCCTAAATACTGCTTTACCCCTGGAGAGTTCACTACATCCCCTACCTAAACCTTTTAAGTATTGCCTTTGTTAAACCTTCATCAAATGGCACAACTTAAGTGGACCCTCTGTTTCCTATTAGTATACTGAGTTATTCAGTGTTATTACACTGGGGAGAACTGAGGCCCAACAAGTTTCACAGTTAAATAACTTACAGACCTAGGGTTCCACCCAGGTCTTATAACTCCAAGCTTTCAGTGACAGCGCACCAAGCAATGATTCTGAATGGGAGGTGACCCATATGTATGATTGTAGCTCTGCGCAATTGAGCTTCCTTGAATTGACTCCAGAGTCAGGGCAATTTTCAGAAACATACCACTGCCATTTTTAATGGTTGTGTTTTCAAATTTCATAACATGTTTGCAAAATAAAGCAGTGGCAATAGTATCTGGAAGAAAATTGGATAAGATTGCATCTGGTCTCTCAGCACACCATTCTGTCTTCCCCGCACTACTGGAGTTAGCCTAAGAAGCAAGTTTGATCATGTCACTTCCTAGATAAAAAGCCTCCCTATTCACTAATATCTAAACTTCCTAACTGTGCTTATTAGGGCTTTCTATGTGTCCCTCCAATCTCAACTTTTAACACTCTAGTCCATATGTTCTATCACCCAGTAGTTCAACTGGGGGTGATTTTTCCCCCGAAGGGCATTTGGTAATGTCTAGAAACATTTTTGGTTGTCACGACTAAAGGGAGTGTAACTGCCATCTAGCGATGGAGGCCAGGGATTCTCCTAAACATGCTACAATGCACAGGGCAGCCTCTACAAAAAAGAGGTATCTGTTTCAGAATGTCAGTAGTGTCATTGTTGAGAAACCCTATTCTACTGTAGCCACACCAAACTCCTCCTGAACTTTGAATTTGCTGTACTGTAACTACCATTCACCAGACTCTGTGCCAAGCACTGTGCTTAATATGATTTCATCTCATGTGCTTGTCAACTTTGTGCCTGCACATACGCTGTTTTCTCAGCTGGAATGCCTTCCCACTTCTCTCTCTCTGGTTCACTCTCTCATCTTTGAAGCACAAGTTAAACACACCCTCCCTAACTCTGGGCGAAACAATAGACACATCTGAGCTGAATTCCCATGCTACTTTGTTTATCCTTCAAGTATAACAATTTACCTATTTGATTCTGTAATTCTAACTTGCTATATGCTCATTAAGGGCAGTGACCATGTTATTTGTGCTTTCTGCCCAATTTCAGGACAGTGTCTGGCACATATTAGATATTAATCATGGAGTGAATGAGCAAATACTATTGCAAGCAGTAGAGAGATTTCTAAAGAATTGTGTCATTTAATTTTTATAAATTAAGTCACATTTATTCAGTAGTAAAAATTGCTATTTAAGAAAAATCTTCAAGAATTCAGTGGTCAAATGGACAGTCTGTTAAAATGCGTGCATTTATAAACTAGGGTTTTTCTATCCCATGTTTCTTTTTTTCCCTCTTTTCAATATTAGAAAATGTGGAAAAGTACATACCTGCTTTTCTTAAAGTGAGAAATGTCAATCAAAATTTTTGCCACCTCTTTAGAGTGCTGTAGTGTTCTGGGAATGAGAAACCAACATGACTGTATGTAATGGCATCGTTATGTTAAGCATGTGAAAAGTTAGTTCTCAGCCTTGTCCACAAGAGGGAGGACATCACCCCACATCCCCTTTGTTGATTCCCTGGAACTGTTGGGTCTGTTCAGAACTGGAGATTTATGTTGCTCCTGCTGTTGCAAAATACAGATTTAGAACCTGGCAGGCACTCCTGCATAGATTTGCACACTGTTTTAGATCAGCCCAGTTTGGGTGGAGAGGAAGCAATCTGGGTATTTTGGAAGCTTTGTCAGAATAAAACACACTTAAGGAGTGTGTGAGGCCAATAGCTGCATGAATGAGCAGGAGGGTGTCTTGAAAGTGCAAAAAGAGAAGAGGGCGAGGGAAGTGATACTTTAGTGGTACTTTGCTTACAAGGTTGACCCTGAGAGTGTCTTCTCTGCATAGGAGATGGCTTAAGGGCTGGTGGATTATAGTGCTAGGAAAGAAAGTCTGCTCAGTATGCTAAGAGCAAAATGAGAGCGGCAAGTCCACCTCATGACATCACAGGGCTATTTGCTCAAACTACTGTATCGATGCCAAGGCTCCCTCTGCGTTTGTTAGCAGTATCACATCAGTTGTGTAGTCTAATACTTTGGTTTTACCTCTTTTCTGTTACGACCTGCCAGGCTGGCTTTCTCTTTCAAGACCCTAGGACATGTAAATGGTGTCACTTCCTTGTACACATAGGCACAAAGAACCATGCCATTCACCTCCTACAGTCCATTTTCCCTATGGTTCTCACTTTCCTTCTTGATTAGGATTTCATCACACCTAAAACAACATATAGTAGAATTAAAGAAGTTAGAACTCTACGTTTTGATGATTTCCTATGGTACTATTAGGTTATTAAGTATGAAATGTCTGATTTCTTTAAGTGCTAATTTTGACAGTTGCCATCTCTGACATTTCACTTTGATACTTCTTGTTTTATTTTTATTGTGAAGGTACATCCTCAGTCTTGCAAACACACATTTGGCTTGTGATTATCTTTCAGAAATTTTTTTAGAGCAATCTTTGTGAAACCGTGGATGTCAAAAATTCATGTTATTAATAATTTGATTAAATAATGAAGGCAGTGGTGGGAAAAGTTGACTGCCAGAAATTCCCTCCTTCAAGTTAAACAAAAAAGAACCAAGTAATTATTAGCCCCAAGTAAGGAAAGGGACACAATCCAATGTCGTAAATCTCGAAAAAGAGCAAGACAGATGATTCTGAGGCCAAGCCAAGAGGAATGGTCAGGCACGATGAAGTTATCAGCCCTGCCTGTGTTCCTTGAGTATGGTGCTGTCTAGTTGATAAAAATGCTGAGAATTAGCCCTAATATCTTTATGTATGAAAAGGAACAAACTGAGTAGATACTCTTACTTGTTCCTACCTTGTCTGGAAAGTAGTATTAATAGAAATGGCTGTGGGAGAGAAATACATGTAACAAGAGACAACAAAACTGAGAATCAAAAGAGACATCACCAGACAACGCAGGCCGGAAGCCCTGATGTAGCCCCTCATTGCCTCAGGATGCATGCTCAGGAGGCGGGCTGACTTCTGGCAAAGCCTCGAAAATGAGAACACAGTCCAGGTAGCTGAGTGAAGGTTACACACAGCCTTGACACAGCTCTCTGTCTCACCCCTCTATTTCCTTTCCATATTCTACATCTCCCAAACAGCAGGAAAAAAGTACTTGGAGCTTACAATATTAAACCATTAGACTGTAGGAAGTATTAGGAGTCAAGAAGTCACTGAAAACTGTATCTGAACAGTTAGAAATTCTGGACAGAGTCACCTGAGTATAAGCAAGATACAACGCAATGACACCGCAAAGCAATTAGAGAACAACAGAAATGTAAACAATGAAGAAAGAAATATAACTTTAAAAAGTCAAAGCATTGGATCTAGAAGAAAACAAGCAAAAGAAAAGAAACATTTCCCATGAGCTATGTGCTATAGTACATTTGCACTATAAAATGAGAAAATGGAATTGATTTTCATGCTACAAGAATGCAAAGAAAAAAATTTAAAAAAATAGTGAAGGAAAAGGGATATATATTGTAGACTGAATGAAAAAAAAAAAAAGAAAGCCTAAACAATCTGATCATATAACTAACTTGAAATAATTAGTACCAACAGGAGGCAGAGAAAATATGGCTAAAAATTGAAATATTGCCGGTAGGAAAATGCTGGAGATCACCGCAGTGAATGCTGATGAAAAAGTCAAAGAGATTAAATCCATCATAAAGCAACTAAGAGATATGGAGGGCAGATGGGATAATTACATTCCTGAAATAGAAAACTGAGTACTTTAACAAAGAAATTATCCAAAGGGATCAAACTGGAAATTTTTCTTAATGTAAAGAACTGTCTCTGAAGTTGAAAATAGCATGCTAGGTTCTCAGAAAATTTTATATAGTATGCTCAACACTGACACGGCATTAAGTCATTGGACTTCAAAGGCTAAAGTAATATTCTTCATTCCTGCATCAAAACATTGCATATACCCCATGATTATGTAGAACTATTATATACCCATAATAATGAAAAATTAAAATTAAATGATACTATTTAGACATATAGACAAAATTTATATCATTTACCTTCTATGAGGGAGAATGCTGGCATGATACAATCCCAAGTACCATAAAGCAGTGTCTATAAAACCGTGTATTAAATAAAGTGTGAAAAGAAGTATATGTAACCCAAATGTCAAGAGGGCAAGCAGACATTCGAAAACATGAACAAACTTTGGTAATATAACACCAGTGAGCTCTTTTTCAAAAAGCTGTTACCATAGAATACAAGCATTTAAAAAATGAAGTAAGATTACTCAGGCATGGAGAAACTGTAATGAAAGGCTTGATGAGGATAGTTACAACATTTAAATATACAACATATACCTGATGATGATACACATTATGCATACAGAACAAAGTATACCTGTGTGTCAGAAATCCCCCAAACCACCTTCCATCTGGATTATTCCCTAGAGGGACTCATAGGACCCAGAAGCTGTTACATTTAGTAAGTATGATTTATTACAGCAAAAGTTACAGAGTAAAATCAGCAGAGGGTAAAGGCGCAGGTGCCAAAATCTGGAGGAAACCAGGCCCAAGTTTCCGTGAGGCCTCTCCCAGTTGAGTTGCAAAGGATGTGCCTAATTTCTCCAGCAACGATGTGTGGCAACACAAGTGAAATGTCACCAACCAGGGAAGCAACCCTAGAGTACAGGATTTTTTTGGAGGGTCAGTCACATAGCCATGCAGTGCCTGCATGACTGACTTGAGTTACTGAAGCTCCAGACCTCCAGGGGGAAAGCATATGTTCATCATTATTATTAATATAAACTGTCTATATCAACTGCTACAGTGTGACTCAGGGTCCTAGGTGTGCAGACTACTCTTACCACTCAGAAATTCTGTGAGCTCAATTCCCAGGAGCTGGTGAAGGGCCAGTCGTGGACATAGTCTCTTCTTGCGAATGTGCTGAGTTTGAACAACCCAGATCTTTTGAGTTAACCCTTTCCTATACAACATGGGAGAAAAATACAAAATAACAACCAAAATTCAGAGATGACAGAGAAAATGTGAGAGAATAACATTCTCATTTTTCCTAGGAGAAAGGCAGTCTTTACTGGCTAAATTTGAAGCAAGTAGTTCAAATAATGACTCTAATCTTTTCATATTTCTAATAACATCTTTTGTAAATTTTAGTGACTTCTCTTGGGAAATTATATCTCTTATAAAATATATTTGAAATTCAGATTTTTTTCCTTTTATTAACTTCATGTAAAATTAAAGTTACTTTTAATTAAAAAAGCATATAGTTTTTTTTTCTATCTTTTAAAGAGTTTCTATTTATTCTTGTATTTGTATATATGTGTAGGAAAATATCTGGAAATATACTTCCCTACTGTTAATGATGGTTATTTCTTAGTGTTGTGATTTGGCAAGTTTAAATTTTTTCTTTATATATGCTTACATTTCTTAGATTTTTAAATAGTATATTAAAATAAAAATAATTTGATTTTTCTTCAAAAAGAGGGGAGGATAATAAATAGATTGAGTAAATCCTAACTCGCTGAGACTAAGTTTAACATGGACTGGGAAGAGTGGCTCTTACTTTGCAGGAAGTTCAAGTATTGTGTAAATAACACACACATACACACACACACAAAGTACATGCTATGGATTTCTATGGCTTTCTCCCTGGAGTGTTTTTACAACCTAAGTATTTTAAAGAAAACTTTTCCATACTATGTTTTTATCACATTCCTCATATTCCAGGGCAGATTCCTTTCTGTATTTAGGGAAGTCTCTGAATGCCATCGAGAGGGTGGCTTTTCCTCCTGCTGGCCAGAAGATGGAAATATACAGAGAAGCCATTGATCATTGAGACTGAAAAACAACCAGGCAATAAGAAAAAAATCGAGGCTAAAATGTGTTTTTAAATGTCACAATGATTAAATAATAACTGTTTATACCATTGTAGAAATAGAAATGGGGCTACTATGACAAATACAAATATACACCATTTAGAGCTAAGAACAATTTTATAGAGAAAGGTATATGGAGCACTGGTAATAGCCCAAAGTAGATTCTGGAATAGCTGTACATACAAAGAGCTCAGCAGACCCTCTTCCCTGTGATATAACCGTTTAACTGCTGAAAACACACACACATACACACAAATTTAAAACCCTGAATATTGTTCTAAAGACATATAGCAAATGGAGAAATATTTATTCAAGAGATCTACTAAATATGAGTAAGAAAATGATAGCTGTGATATTTAAACTATAAAATGCTCCCACCTCCTACCTCTCCCCTGCTCCTTGTTTTGGATGCTTTATTCCAGGTTGGTGTGGCCAAGAGGATAAGAGCTCCCGCACCTACTAGTAACCAGTCAAGGGCTATAGTTTCACCCCAGAAAGGGCAGGATGCTTGTGCTTCTCAACTTTCCCCAGATCCATGTTGTAGAAGTAGTATTCTGAGTATGAACAGCCAAGACCATGGGGCTCACTTCTCCTATCCGGCCCCCATTCATAGAGCAGAAACTCTATTCCAGTTTTAGCATGCCAATAATACTGGGACTTCAATTGTTTCTGCTCCAGCTTGCTACGGGCACAGGTTCCATGCTGGGAAAGACAAGCTGAGAAAACCAGAGTCTATCATCTTCCCCCAGTGCCCAATCATATAATGGGCACATCACTCAGGGAGAAATGGGCCACTGCTTCTGCTCCCAGCTTGAGTCTAATGCAGAGAAGTTCTGCCCAGGGGTGGATGCAGGCTATAAGGATGGAGAGCTTTATACTCTGCTTGGGGTGACTGACTATCTGGAGCAGAGCTTAGATAAGTTTGTGGCTAAGGGTTTTGTTTTGGTTTCTGGTTTTTTTTGTTTTTTTTTTAGCAATGGGTATCTTGGTGCAAGCAATTCAGAGGGAGCAGGTAGTTCTATGATACCAGTAGCAATGAGCAAGATGGAAAAACATCCAGAATTAGTAGAAAGAATAAGGGGAATAGAAAGCCGTGAAGAGCCCTCTGGGGATCACACTAATCCCTGAGGGCCTGAAAAATTGTATACATTTGTTAGGCTACATCCACTCAGAAGTAATTAGAGTAAGACACGCAGCAGATTTGAAAGCATTCTCAAGTCACAGATCCATCGGCTAGGGGAAGAGACTTATGGGCTCAAGAAGCTCTTAAGCATGACCTCTCAACAAACACTGGCTGAACAAGAAGTTACTCTTACCCAGGTGCTGTCCCTAGCAAACCAGGCTTAAAAATAAAGCCAGTTGTCCATGGTGTTATGGATGAATGTGCTTATTCTCAAGGCCGAACCTGCTCAAAAGTGACAGGAGGGACAATTTCCAAGCTGCCAGTCCCTAGCTGAAAACAAGGCAAAATTGTAAACTCCTTGAAAGCAATCTCCAAGTCACACATATCCAACAGATAAAAGGTAAAAATATAACTAACTAAGGGGGCTTAAGTACAATATTTGACCAATATGTGGGCTTATACTGATCCAGGGCAACACCGAGGAAGACAGGCCAAAAAAATAAAAATAGGAAAAAATATCTGACCGGGACATGAGAGCTTTCACGCTGCTAGAAAAATACAAGCCACAGAATTATCTCAGTCAAGCCACTAAATAAACAAACATATGAACAAACCATAAGAAATAGACCTGATGGTGATGGAGTCTGTATCCAGACTTGCTAGACTGTTATATAAAATGTCTAGTTTTTAACAAAAGCGATAAATGAAGAAACAGGAAGTGTGACCCATACACAAGAATAAATGCAGGCAATAGAAATTGCCTTTAGGGGGGCTCATACATTGGACTTAACAGAAAAAGGCTACAAAGTAGTTGTTAAAATATGTTCAAAGAACTATGCTGAAAGAACTAAAGAAAATGAGGTAACAATGGTACATCAAATAGAGAATATTATTAAAAGGATAAAAATGTGCACGTGTGTGTGTATGGGTGTGTGTGTGTATGTATGTGTGTGTGTGTGTGTGTGTGTGTGTATGTGTGTGTGTGTGTGTGTGTTTGTGAAGTTCGTAAATGTGTGACAAAAGCGATAAATGAAGAAACAGGAAGTGTGACCCATACACAAGAATAAATGCAGGCAATAGAAATTGTCTTTAGGGGGGCTCATACATTGGACTTAACAGAAAAAGGCTACAAAATAGTTGTTAAAATATGTTCAAAGAACTATGCTGAAAGAACTAAAGAAAATGAGATAACAATGGTACATCAAATAGAGAATATTATTAAAAGGATAAAAATGTGCACGTGTGTGTGTATGGGTGTGTGTGTGTATGTATGTGTGTGTGTGTATATATATATATATATATATATAAAATATCTGTTTATCTCTAAATGGACATTTTGGAGTTGAAAAGTATAATAACCTACATTTAAAAAATCACTAGAGAGGCTCAAGAGTAGATTAAGTTCTCTAATTCTTTTGTCTGCCAACTCTAAGGATAGATCAATAGAGATGATACAATCTGAATAGAAGAAAGAAAAATTAATGAAGACAAATGAACAGAGCCTTAAAGATATGTGAGGCACCATTAACTGTACCCACATATGTATAATGGGAAAACCAAGACAGAAGGGGACTGAAGAGATATTTAAAGAATAATGCTGAAAACTTCCCAAGTTTGATGAAAAACACTAATGTACACATCTAAGAAGCTCAATGAATTCTAAGTAGGATAAATGTAGTGAGATCCACATTCAGACCCATTATAATAAAAATGTCGAAAGCCAAAGATAAAGAGAACATCTTGGAAGTAGCAAGAAAAAAAATGACCCATCGTATCCAAGGGCACCACAATAAGATTAACAATTGACATCTGTTCAGAAACAATGGAGGCCAAAGACTGGAGGATGACTTTCAAAATGCTGAAAGGGAAAAAAAAAAAAAAAACCAAAAACTGTCAACCAAGAGTCTTATATCCGGCAAAGATCTCTTTTAAAAATGAATGTGAAATAAAGACATTCCCAGATAAACAAAACCAGAAAATTTATTACTAGCATACCTACCTTACAAGAACTATTAAAAGAACTACTTCAGGCTAGAAAAATGTGACAGCCGTGAGTAATTTGAATTTACATGAATTAAAAAAGATCCAGTAAAGGTTTTTATGTAGGTAATGATAAAACAGTATAAATATACATTTCTGATTCCTTCTTTTCTTAATCGAATTTAAAAGCAATTGCATAAAACAATATCTATAAAATTGCATTGTTCCTATCACGTACAGAATTATAATATATTTGACAATAAAACACAAATGAATGAAGCTATATTGGAAAAAGGAAATGACACCAGATGGTAACTAGAATCCACAGGAGGAAATGAAGGGAGTCAGAGATGGTAAATAATGAGCTTAATTTAAAAAAAGCCATTCTATAAATGTATTTGAGCTCTCCATTTTTCTTGTAGCTTTTTAAAAGAAGACATGAGTTTTTATAAAGCAATCATTACAGTAGTGTATTGTTGGGTTTGTAAGATATGTAGATGTAATATGAATAATAACACAAAGATGGCAGGGAAGAGAGCTATACAATAGTAAAGTTTCTACATTTTACTGGAATTAAGTTAACATAAAGATGAAGTAGATTCTGGCAAATTAAGATGTATATTATAAGCCCTAGAGCAATCAATAAGAAAGTAGTACAAAAATGTATTTAAAAATTATTCAATTAAAATAGTATACTTAAAAATATTCGTTTAAGACAAAAGGAGGTAATAAAGGAGAAGAAGAAGAACAAGATGGGGAAATATCTACCTACCATTGGGTAGGTAGATATCTCGTGATGTGGTCTCTCAAATACTCAATAATTGGATATATTTTTGATAGAATAATTTTCCTTAGTAGGCTTATTTTCCCCCCTAAAATTAGTATCCTATTCATGGAACTCATTGCATTTGAAATCTTTTAAGCAAATTAATATGAATCCAGGTAACAGATTTTGTTTCAGCTGATTCCTGTATTAAATTTTCTGCTGCACAACCCTTTTTGTAAAAATATTAGGTTAATAATAGAACACACAGAGATTCACACAAAGGTAAATATTGAGATACATACCTTATTTTGTATTATTAGTTGTTAACTACATACTCACTTGATACTTACCAATACTCTAATACTGCTAATATTGACATAAAGATGCGATTATTTATATGTATGTTCTGGCACTACACATAACCAGAGGGACAAAGGGTTCATTGATTTTGTAATGTATTTAAGTTGAATGTATCAAAACAACCATCTCATGATTCACTTAATATCCTACTATCTCTTAAAGAGTGTGATGCTATGTAGGAGAAGGTGAGTATTGACAATTAACAGTGGTCATAATTACACAAACACACAGAGCATTGTGCATATTCATATAGAACAATATTTAGAAATATATGTACCCTCTGTGCCTATATAATTTTGTATATTTATAAATACTAGATGACTTTAAATAATGACGTGTTTGTACACACACACACACACACACACACACACACACACATACACAAGAACACCATACCCTATCATAAAGCATTATAGATATGCTTCGACGCTTGGAAACATGAGTGCTCTCCTGGCATAGCTCTCTGACAATTTGGCAAAACTAAGAACACAGCTGGGAGAATCAGACTGCCTGCATTTAACTCCCGGCTCAGCCATTTATTAGCTGTGTGACCTGGTATCTAGAAAATACAATATTGTCTTTCTCGTGGTGTTCTTGAGGATTAAATGACTTCTTAATGCATATAAAGTCCTGGAAAGCACCAGGCAAATAGTAAGTGCTCAATAAATTTTAGTTGTCATTATTGATTTTTTTTTTATTCTGTTCTTCCAGGAGATAAAATTGTTGCTTTCACATCTGGAGCATGTGTTAAATTTAGATTATGTTTCCCATCTAAGAACAGATCATCATAATACGTCTTTTATTGTGATGATGTCTGCAACTGTCACACTTTTATTTGTGGCACTCTCAGAGTTTGAGAATCGTAATGTGCAGCTATTAGCATGTCATCAGTTTTACCTGGAAGGTGGTTTCTTTCCAGGAATATGAGTAGGTACATTTATATTAATTTTAATGGATCTTTTATGTGTTGTGTAAATGGGGTGGGGGTATGATGATGACAGACTATTTTGAGACCCTTCCATGTGGCCTGCCTACCTCTTGTCTCTCCATGTTTTGTTTCTTCCTGTATATGGGGACAGGGTTCCTTATCCCTTTTGTTCACTGCTATGTCCATAACACCTAGAAGAGTGCCTGGCACTCAGTAAGCACAAAGGAATGTATCGTAGTACCTCCTAATCTAAAACCACTAACTTACTTTTCAGTACCTGCACAAGTCCCTTGATTTTATTCCAGTCTCAAACTACCTTTATAGAACTATTTCCAAAACTAAATGTCAGCTGCTTCTGTTAAATAAAATAGTTTATTATCTGAGCATCCCCCTTCTTTCTTTCCTTTATAAAGATGCTATCTGATCTACCTGTCAAATCTTATGCCGTCACTTCTTTTGTTGCAAACCCCACCCATGTCCCAAGACCAGCACAGACTTCACCCCGGCTTCCTTACTCACCCGTATCCCTCAGCCTCTCTTCTCCGAATGCCACTGGCTTTGTATCTCTTTCCTCTGTGATTTAATCATTTTTTATATTCTAGTACAGTTATTTGTGTATGTTGTGTCTCCCTTTAGAGCAGGGACCATGTCTGCTTCACCACTATATTCTTCCCAGTGAATGTAAGTCGCAAATATTTGAAAACAACAAATGTTTAATGAAGACCTCTCAGTGCCAGATACTGAGCCTAGTGGCAGGCTGGCTTTTAGGAATGTGAGTTATATCCTCTTCCTGTGTTTTCTAAAAATATTTTCCAAATGAATGACTAAACAATTTCACATGTTAAGCACCATAGTGTTGCAAAACAGTCCCTGGACTTGGTAATAGACATATTGAGTTAAAATCTAGGCTGTGTGACTTTGGGATGATTACCTCCCTTTCTAAATGCTTTAGCTTTCTTGTTTGAAATCACAAATAATAGACCCACATTGTAACATTAAATGACATAGCCTATGCCTGGGGTGGGGATCCTAACCCAGGTGCTTAGACTGAGGAAGATACCAAATAAAAGTAATATGTATAAAAGTAAAATGAGTTTCTCAAGGGTGTCATCAACTGTTCATTGTTGTCATTTTTCCAGCTCTAGCTCTGTCAGTCTTCTTTGAATGGGCCATGCAAACTCACAATGCCTGGCCACTGGGGCTGTTATGGTGCCAGGCTGTGTTGCTGCCCTCTTCTTCTAGAAGCTCTCTGGCAGATATTTGTGTGCTGAGGTGCTTATAAACTGCTCTCTGCTTAATCTTCATGAAATACATGGATTCTATAATAAGTTTTGTTTCATGTACTTGTGTTTTATCTACAGCATACAGAATTGCAGGTACTATGACTTGTGGGGGCATTTGACTATAGCAAAATGCCTTAATATCCATTAATTAATTTAGCACCCTTGACAAGTCTGTGAGCATGGTGGGCAGGTATCGTGCCATGACGCGCCCTTTGCAAATGAGGAAATAGAGCCTCAGAGTTTAAGTGTTCTGCCCAAGGTCACACAGTTAAAACGTGGCAACAGTGGGGGTTAATAAAACACAAGTCATCTGGTCATAAATTTGGGTGCCCTCTCTATTGTACTCAGCCTGAAAGCAAAGGAGCATTTGGCAACTCTAACGCCCTTCACCTTAACGATCTCCTCCTCTCTTCTTTGGCAGAGGCGTCCATCCTGAGCTATGATGGCAGCATGTACATGAAGATCATCATGCCCATGGTCATGCACACCGAGGCAGAGGACGTGTCCTTCCGCTTCATGTCCCAGCGAGCTTACGGGCTGCTGGTGGCTACTACCTCCAGGGACTCTGCCGACACCCTACGCCTGGAGCTGGACGGGGGGCGCGTCAAGCTCATGGTTAACTTAGGTATCGTATGAAGTACCCTCTGCCAATCTGTTTGGGCTTGTCTTCCCTTTCTTTTCTGGTTTTCATTGGTTTGATTGAATTCTTTGTTTCTTGAAAGTTAGCCGCTCATCTCTTGTTTCATAGACCAAGGATAAAACCCAACAGCAACAAACACCTTCTCCTTATTTCTGCATGAGGTTTTGATGTCGATTTCTGGTTTCTGACAGTGGTGGTTTCTTTACTAGATTATTTATTTTCTAAGTTTCCTTTCTTGGTTTTTTGGAATCGTTTAGCTTTGTGTAAAACACGCTACTTTGGTCCATCTTTTGATCAATCATATTCCCATTAAGTCCAGCTCCTGGGTCACCACTCAAAACAGTCAAAGCCAAGGGCAACGGCAGGAAGTGGAAGCAAAATGAAAGGGTGGGTTGTGGAGAACTAAGCCCTGTGAGTAAGGCAGAAGGGCTTTGTTTCCAGCTCCACGATGACTATTGAAAGGGGGAATTCTGGCAGCTGTGATAGCGCTGATATCTCCTTGTACGTTTTCGTAGTGAGAGAACAGAGTCAGATTATTTCTGACATCCCATTGGAAGAACAACTCCCTAACTTTGGACTCTCTGACATGTGGAAGGAAAACATGGATGCTAATACATGTGCCCATTTTTCTTCCTAACATTCTCAAACATCACTCAGCAGCCCTTTGTGCACAGGTTGTTACCTCACACTGTTACCGGTTACTCTGTTATCTTCCTATAATACATATGCATTTTACCTTAAAATTGAAAAAGTATGACAACTTCAAATTTGTAGCTTTATAAGAACAAGATCTGTTCTTTCAATGTAATTAACTATAACAGACACTTTGGAAATTTTCCTTCTTAGAGCTTCATGTTCTCTCCTGCTATTGCCCTTCTCTACTGGATTCTAATTGACCTTCTGTGGAGAATGAGGGCCTCTTAAAGAATAAAGAAATAGAGGAGGGAAAAATCTCTATTTCTGCTATTTCTACTTAGCAGAAAGTCAATGCCCAGTTTTGACAGGATTAGTGATATAGCTGAGTCCAAACTTTCTAAGCTAATGGGTTTATTTGGGTATATGGAGTATGTTTGGATACAGTGCTCCTTTATAAAGATTTCGGTGGACTGGCTTGTCAGAGGCGTGGAGAAGTGATGGACAAATGGACCACATGCAAGCCCACGTACAGATGGATCTGTGTGGCCTGGTGGGAAGGCGGAGTTTTTATTCCATACCAGTCTTATTTGCTGTCAGGTCTACTGGTCACACTTAGAAAATGCCTACAACATAATCCTAAAATCTCTAGGACACAGAGGACTGTTTTGAGCAGTGGCTTATTTAGTTATGTCTTTTTCTTTTTCTCCTGGTTTGCAGCTTTTCAACACTATGCCATTTTTCTTGTCCAACCTTATTCGATTTCTGTTGTCAATGTGTCTCTTGGTTTTTCTTTTGTTTGTGTATGTGTGCGTTTGGTTATTTTAGGTTTTGGTTTTTCTCTTTTGCTGAATCTTTTCTGTGTTCTTGAGTTTCTAATCCTCCCCACCATCAACCATGGTAAATCAAAAGATGGTATTCAACCCTTCAAAGGCCCAAAGCCTGCGGCCCGCATAGCAAACAGCCTTGAGAACAGAGAGTACTGAGCAGCCTACAGGGACTGGCATACCCCTGTCCCTCCTGCCCCCCCTCCCTACACCATCCTCTCCGCCTTAAGCAAGCCAGTGTAAGAATGTATTACCTAAAACCGACAACTAGTAGTTGATTATCTACTTCTCAGAAAAACAACAGAAGGAATTAAGAACAAAAATAAAACAAAAACAAAAACCAACACAACTTCCTAACTAGCTCACGGAAAAAGACGATAAAGACCATTTTATCTCTGTATCTTTTTTAAAGTAGCAGAGAGACATACACATGAGGACGAGTTAGTCCTACGGGATTCTGAGGGGAGTACACACTGTGTCTTTAAACAGACATTTTTTTTTTCCTTATTACGTATTGTTTTGTAAAGATTAGAATGTCAACTGTGACAGGTCTCACATCTCAGAAGGAAACACTGGGGTGAGGGGGAGAGATAAAAGGGGATGAGCAATGAAGGAAATAGGTGGACAGATTCTCTTTCTCTTACGTGTACACATGGGCACACACGCTGAATTAGTCATAGATCCCACGTGTATTCCTAAAAGCAATATTTTTCTATTTTAAACTCTAGCCAAAATACGGGAGATGTGCTTTTCAAATAGACTTTGCCTTTGCCTTTTGGCTTCTTTTTGCACACCATCGATCTAGCTCCTACTAAATTAAAACATCTTAGGCAAAAGAGAGCCCCTCAAAAGAGCACACTATGCTTTCTTTTTACCCTAAAACATATGGTTCATCACAATTACTGGTCTGAATTTATTTAACTTCCCTTCAAACCTGACATGGAAAACTGACCTGAAATTCCTTGTGCTTGTGTACGTATAAATCTTCGTTTGCATACTTTATTCAAATTATCCTTTCAGTCCCTCCCCAAAATAGACCACTTCATGAATATTTTCTTTATCCTTGTCATGAATTCACATTTCCTTCTTCTTGGTTACAGAAGAAAATGTCTCCAAGCAGAGTTTGCAGTCACACATTCCACCAAAACTAATTTCCAAGGTCACTTTGTTCCCTCACTCCATTTACGTTGTCTTTTTTCTAGCACATGCACAAATAATATTCCAGTTTATTTTACATTGGTCACACATATAAGCTCATGATATAAAGGCCTAATATATATTTCTCTGATTAACATATCTTATGAATACCAAGGAGAGTGGTCTTCCAACGGCTTTGTTTTCTGAAGACCTATGTGCTGACAGCAGATCTAAGAAATATCCCACAACACACAGCACGTTTTTAAAAGTTATGAGGTTAGCTATTGATCAGCCATTGTTTGATCTTTTAGAATTAAAATATATAATAATATTTCATTATTATAGTATATCCAAAGATTTAAAAGACCTTGTCTTATTTTAATCTCATGATAATTTTGTGAGATATATCAAGAAAGTGTTTTTATGCTTACTTTTGCATGTGTGAAACATGTATATGATTTCTCAAAGCTTACACAAAAAGTTGGTAGGAGAGCCGGGACTAGAACCCTTGTCTACAAACGGCTAGAGCAGCGTGGGTTACCCGTGCCCTCCACACATCAATGCGGTATCAGTCCAGTGACTTCTAACTGCTTTCATGTTGGTCACCTTTGAAGCATGCACACAGGGAACGTCCATTTTCCTTAGTGCCCGGTTTGAACTGAGCTACTGCAGAAAAGTCAGTTGATATGGGCAGAGTCTTGAGGGTCCTCAGCAAAGTTCCAGGGCCCCTTCTTCCATGGCAGAGACTCTGAGGGAGTGACATGCAGTTTGGCTAATTGCATCCCAATTCTCCAAATGTTCTCTCTCTGGAAATCTACTTGCTGACTACTGTTTACTCTATGCAGTATTGAAAATACACAACTATTAGAACCACTCGCCTCTTCTATCTTCAACTCAAAGCTCACCAATATGGAAATTAATAATTTCTCCTCATTTACTAAAATAAAACCCTGACCCCTCTCTCTCTCTCTCTCTCTCTCTCTTCTCTCTCTCTCTCTCTCTCTCTCTCTCTTCCCCCTCTCCCTCCCTCCCTTCCTCCCTCCTCCAAAGACATACCAAGATTTAGGTAGTCTTTTTTCAAACAGAGAGAACTTCGGCTGCTACCAAAGATAGCTGTAAAGAAATTGCCTTGCCAGATCAATTCCCCTGACTCGTTTTTTATTAAAAAAATATATTCTCACTAACAAGACCACTCCCTGAGATCGTATGAAGAAAGGACTGGGGTGGATTTTTCTCCTCGAACTACTTATTCTTCAGATAAAGTGGTGACATAATTCTTCACATGTTGATTAAAAGAAACAAATTGCCATCTTGAAAGCTTCCAGTCCTCACATTGGTTTAAAGACCCTTCACTTCACTTCACATGGAACCATTTGCACGACCTAGAAGGATGAGTCCAGCCCAGTACCTCTCCCAGGAGGGAGAGGTTCTTATCCAATAATAAAATCCTCTGCTGCACAAAAGCCAAATAAGTGAACCACTTATTGTTGGCAGTCCTTGGTTTTGTTACTTTAGGTCCACTCTTTCCTGTCTCTTAAGGATACCCAAACACCTGTTGCCCTCTTTCTCTCATACATCAGGAAGAAGCATTTGTCCAGCGTTGGGGGATTGTAGGTACAACCAATAGCTGAAGCCTTCCTCCTTCTCTCCCTCCCCGTCCCCACCAGGGGCATGGCCTTCTCTGTCTGGTGGTCGTACCGGTTGCTCCAGGGCTGTTTGCTCCCACTTTTCTGTTGCGGTTGACGACACATGACAAACCTAACCGCACGAAACCAAACCCAGATTTTTCTCAAGAGATGTTCTTCTGGGGGAACAAATAAGCTTTCTGCCTCCTTCCTCAGAATAATTGGGTGTTATAAATTGCTCTTATCCAGACTTCACATAGTTTCATTCTGCCCTATTGGTTGCCACTGGTTCCTTTTTCACTTGCTTATGATGGTTTGCTTCGGGAAATTCAAATGGTGGCATTGTCCTTGACAAGCCCTCTAAAAACTGTTGGGTCAAACTTAAGTGGAAGAGCACAGTTTGTAACTGTATTTTTTCCTATACCTTTCTTCCTTTTTAAAAAATCACTTGACTTCTTCTACTTTTCAATATCTGACTTTAAACAAATTCTTACTAGAATTCCCACCAACATAAACCCACCTTAGGTTCAACCGGGCAGATTGGTAACAACTCACCTGAGACATTTGCCTAACCATTCCTGCCCAATCCCTACTGATGCCCACTGACTCTACTGAAGAATGTTTATGGCGTGTGCCCATGACTCTCAAATAGAGATTAATACAGTGACAGATACTCTGGTCTCGGACACGGACTACCTTGTCTGGTTACCAGCACTGGACAATTAGCCACCCTTTTCCTGTTTCTCTTTCCCATAGAAAAATAAAATAAAATGAAAACCACAGGATTTTTTCCCCTCGAAGTACAGAATCACAGAGTGAAACAGGCAGAATGTCAAAGGTGCCGAGACCTCCTCCACACGTGCCTGCCTTGCCTTCTCCCCGAATGCTGCAGGCCCTTCATTCAGTCTGAGCATTCGGGCAGGAAGACAGAGATGGGCTTCATGAGGGGGTTGGTCTGGGGGCCTTTGAGAGAATAGCGATCCACTGTGACAACATCATACAACCCCTTTCACCCTACACCTGACCCCACCTCTCTAAAATCTGGGATGGGTGTTTGTGCGGTTAGCTGTTTGCAAGTGGCCATTTTATGATGGGAAATGACCAGGTGGTGTTAACCCTTTTCTCACCTCTAAGGATGATGGCAAATCTGCCTATGCAAATTTCTGTAGCATCCGGGCCCGTCCTAAGGAGAGGGGTGGAGGGAGTTTGTTTTTAGAAAAAGAGAAAGGGTTAAATACTGAACTGAGAGACTTTATGGGCAGATTTTTAAAAGAATACCGTGTGTCAGACTGGTGATATATCTTTGGAATACTAATACAAAAATTGTGTTAATGCTACTTTTAAAGGTAAATTTTAAGAAAATAAATTGAAGGGGGAAATAGAATATAACCTGCATTTGGTGGGGGAATTTTTGCCTAATTTTCCAAGTTTAACAAAATTAATATTTCAAAGTCCAAGTTTAAATTTATATAAATGAATAGGTTTTTTTTAAAAAAAAACATGCTTGGTGTCTATTGTGGATATATATGTATACCAGTATATATCTCTATACATATGTGTATATATATGTGTGTGTGTGTATATATATATGTATCCAACTTTACTAAATAATATACTGTACATATACACCCACCCTTAAACTTGTACATACTGTATATATATAAAATGGCCACATTTCTTGCGTGTGTCTGTCCCCGGAAGGGTGGACTGATTGTTTTTGGATGTCTGCAGCTGTTACCTTGAAGGATGCAATTTCATCTTTCATTTATTTTTCCCCATCTAGACTGTATCAGGATAAACTGTAACTCCAGTAAGTTTTCCCTCAAGTTTCATTTTGTTCTTAAAAAAAAGAAAGAAAAACTGAGTTTATTTTGTTTACTGTTTTATGAGCTGTTTTTTATTTGAATTATTTTTTTTTTTGACAATGAAGTTGGGGGGATCTGGAGGGGTGGGTGAAGGGAAAGGGCTGAGTGTGGCTTGGGTGTGGTTTCTGAATTGGGGCAGGTCCTCTCTTCTTTCCTTGCTCTATATGTAGAAAAGCAGGAAAGGGCATGGGAATAATGAAATAACTTGAAAATGAGTTGAAATGGTAATTTGTTGTCTTTGGGAAATAATTCTCAGAGTGAACAAAACGCTTTAGAGCAACCAGCATGCACTTCTCCACTACCAAAAGCTTCAGATAATAAAAGCAAAGTTCATGACCCAGAGGTGGCTGCCAACTCTGACATTTCTTTCCTGGCATTTATCACTGTTGGGGACTTCTAGTGGGATAGGCAAAGCACTGCTCTTGGCAATAATGCAATATTTTAACCAAAGACTTGAGACACACTCTGGCTCTGCAGAAGGAAAGATTGTGGTCTATTATTGTCAACTTATCCCGTTCGAATACTCTAGTTCTTGTAGAAGGGTCCTAAAAGATACAAGCTGAAAACAATTCATGCATTTCTCCCTCTGCCTCTGCACATTAACTGGAGTCAATGAGGAAGGGGATGTAAAGAGAACAGGAAGAATAGGCATTAGGGAAGAATAGGCCACACTGAAAAAAAGGGAAAAAAGGAAAAAAAGGGGGAAATACGCTTCGAGTGCTACAACATATTGTATTAGTTAGGCTAATTAACACTAAATGCTATAATGAGCAATCCCAAAATTTCAATGGATCAACAAAAAGTTTATTTCTTGTTCAGGCAAAGTTAAATGATAATTGGACAGCTCTCCTGGACTTTTTTATTCAAAGAAGTAATCAAGTGATCTGGGATCCTTCTGTGAGGTGGGTCTGCCACCTTGGATTTCTTCACTTCCAGCTGTATCCACAGGGAAGAGAGAGAACGAGAGCTTGGATGGTTGTACAATAAGTTTTATTGCTTTGCCTGGAAGTGACATACATTACTTTTGCCCATATTTTATTTACCAGACATGATCTCATTCATTCTAAATGCAAACAAAGCTGGGAAATGTAGTCTTCCAATACACCCAGGAAGAGAAAATTAGATTAGTTGGCATTTAGCACACACAATTCTCAACATTATTTCATCATTTCTTGATTCTTTCCTTGCTAGGGGCTTTATGTAGGAATAAAAATAATCCAACTTTTACATGTTTATTCCATCCTATTAAGTCTATTATAGGTGCTAATTTAACCTTCTTTCTTGGTGGGAGATATAGGGATGAAAAACTAATAAAACCCAATTTTACTTTTTGGGGGGCAAATGTTCCATCTAAATTAACAAAAAGAGAAGAAATTTTAAAATCTATATAAATAAGCACTTACTAGACTGCTATATGCTTGTCTTGGCATCACTTTTAGTTACTTTAAGCAATGTCCTATTTTGCTATGTTTAAACATTTCTCATGATATTTAGATCATTAAAAGTCTAATTGAAACATCCTTTCTCTCCAAAGCCTGGAGTTTTCTATTTTTGTCTTTTTGTTTTTTTAAGGAGCTTTATTGAGGTATAATTTTCGTACCATAAAATTCACCCATTATAAGCCTACAATTCAATGACTTTAATTAAATTTATAGAGTTGTCCAAACATCACCACAATCACATTTTAGAACATTTCTGTCACCTCTAAAATTTTCCTCATGCTTATTTGCAGGAAATCCCTGCTCCTACCCTAAGCTCTAGCCAACTACTTCTGTGCTTCGTTTCCATAAATTTGCCTTTCTGGACCTTTCATATAAATGGAATCAGATATTGATATGTAGTCATTTGTGTCTGGCTTCTTTTAAGAAGTTGTACAGCATTTCTATGGAAAGCTGTCGCCTTTCCTTTTGCATTGGTTTCCAGAAGGAAATAATACGGAAACTCAGGATGGAAGTGGAAAATCTCATATTCAAAGCTGTATCTAGCATCTTCTGGCTTCAGAGACTGACTTGGAGAACAGAGGATGGAAGGAGTTATTTAATCAGAATATTAGGACTTGATTTTGATGCTCTGTCTGCAATTTCTCATGAAGTCAATTCCATGTATTCTATATGATCAGCCACGGAAAGTCATTATAAGACAAGTTCCAAGATTCTCTCTACTGGGAAGATAGTGACACAGATAGTAGATTTTCTAAACCTGAGAAAATATTTTCTATTCAGAACCACCTAAATCAGCATTGAGAGGAAAATATGTCAGCAACGATATGCTTCCAACTTTGATCAAGTATGAAAACAGTGTAACTTATTTTAATTCAATCATTAAGTCAAGAGTCAAGGTTAGATTTTAGAAATTGTTTTTGAATTCTCATGATAAACCTTTAACATGCTAAGAAAGTTAATTTTGTTGGGAGCACCAGAGAAATAACACATTGCTCACTGGTTGAATTGTGGTTGACGAGGAAAAAATATGAGTCTTTTAAACTAATCTGAGACCTTCAGTACTGAAGTCTGTAAACATGTATCTAGGATTAGGTAGAGTCACAAAGTAAATATATATTTTACTGAAGTTGATTTTAATTGTTGATTTGGAGTAGAAGTTTAAATTGAAACCAAAGCAATATATTATGCAGAAGAATGCAAATAAGCATGAATATTTAAGAATAAAAATGTGAGAATTTGGAGACACTTTATTGTGTATCTTCTCTATTTCATCCCTGGCATTATTGGCACTTGAGTGGAAAAATATGAAAAGACTGCAATTAAATTTGGAGAGAAAATGGGTCCAAAGTGATTAGAACTTCTAAACCCCTTTTCTCATTGACTCTGTGTCAGGATTTGTAGCTCCACCTGTTAAAGAATCTCAAGTTGTTTCTGTAATAGGTGTGTAGGTCTTGGATTTTACCTGATTTTTAACTGTAAGAGTATAAGACGTAAGATTGACTTGCAGCATGGATTTAGAGGGAGGGGGCTTTCCTCTCACCCTCCACTTGATGTCCTGCTGCCATTTTGGTAGAAGTCACAGGGTGCCATTGCTCATGTTACAAAACAGAGTTTTTTTTTTCCCCTCAAAGAATTTTGAATCACATTTGATTATAAGTTCGTGAACTTTTCCAGTAATTATTTTTTAGGGTGCCCGTTCTCTGAAAAGTCACTCAGGTAAAATACTGAATGACATCAGCTGTTTGTTTCCTGTTCATCTGCCACAAAATGTTGTTTGTTCTGGGAAATGGCTATTTCCAAGGGATTGTGTGGCACTCTGTAATGGAGAGATGAGCATGAAAAAGAAGGATGATCTTCCAGCATTAGGAGAAAGCAAGTGGCCGTGATAGAGGGCAGAGATCTTGAGACCAATTAGAGTGTTCTTCTAGCCTTCTTCCTTCTGGCGTTGTGGCTGGTCCTTCTGTCAGACATCATGGCCCAGTTCCATGCCAAGGGTTTCCTACCAAGAGGCAGAAATTATTTTCTAATCAGCTTCTGTCTTTCTCCCTATCCTAACTTCTCTTTTTCAATACTTTGACTTCGCCCACACTATCTAAGATGTATCTGTCATTACTCATTGACGCCATGAATTCCTCTCCAGCTGTTCTCAACACACACATATTAGAAAGTGTGTAAATCAAGGTCTTTGGTTGAATCAAGGTCATCGCTGGGTTTGATTCATCTGGCAGAATATATTTAAAGATATTTAATCAAGAAAGTTCCACCTTAGAATTTAAACTACAAAAGGACAACAGAGTTGGCAGTCATCATGGAGGATTGAACTCCAGGGTGACCTGGAAACACTGCTAAAGAAAACAGGGCTGCTTTCTGGAGTCTTTCTGGAGGAAATTGCCTTTCCTATGGCTCCAGTTCCATGAGGCTGGCAGTAACCTAGAGGCATGCAGTTCTGGAAACAGGTATGAACTTCTCATTGGTCTCGTGGGTGTTTGTTCAAGTGAAAGTGTGGAAAATGGTTTGCTGTCTTTTACCTTGTTTGATTGTGCCTTTGCCCTATAATTTCCTAGCTCCTACTTTTCTGTCCTTTTCAAGCCATGTGTAGTATGAATGAATATAGTGAACTTACATTAATTAAATGAGTATAGCTTGAATAAACATAGTGAACACATATTTATAAATATCAAATGCCCCTTTTTCCATCTCTTCCTCCTCTCAAAGGGTAATTCTTCAGTCTTGTGGCTATTAATGTTTCTAAAAAGGAGTAGATACATGGCTTAGAACTGTTACATGCCTGGTTATTTAGAAAGACCTCCCTCTCTTACTAATTACTTTGAACTTGAAGACTTCCTAATTTATCTGTAACGAGATTCATATTTTCTTCTTAGACACAGAGGAGAAAAGAAATAGAGTGCCATATGAAAATATACTAATCTTAAGACTTTGAAGTGTCACAGTGGAGCCATTGGTGTCAAAGAACAGCTTTGGTGATGTTGTCTGCCTTCCATACACTCTGATATCTTTGGATCATCATAGAGGTGCACAACAATCTCAAATGTACGAAAATAACATCACAAGGATATG
>NW_012150840.1:18437125-18438730 GCF_000956105.1 Propithecus coquereli
CAAAAGGCAAAGTAGAGAAAATTCTTTCTCCCACTCCTGATCTTAGTTCCCAAACTCCCACTCTCCGATGCAATCAAACTTAGGAGTTTTTTTGATATATTCTTTCAGGGATATTCTATGAGTATACGACATGTAGTTATAACCACATCCTTCTCCTCCTCTTCCTCCTTGTCTTCCTTCCCATCCTCCTTTTTGACACAAACATCAACACATTCTTCCACATCTTATTTTTTTCCCACTTAAAATGTCTTAGGGACTATTTCTTGTAAGAATGTAAAGGTCTACTTTATTCTTTCTATGGCTACATAATGTTTCTTTTTATGAGGATATCGTAATTTATGTCAGCACCCTATACATGTATACTGCTATACATGTAGATTTTGCTTAGGTTTTTATGACTACAAAAGGTAATAAAATATATATTTTTGTTCATTAGTTTTTGCATACATGTACAAAAAGTTATATTGGATAAATCCCTAAAAGTGGAATTGACGAGTCAAGAGATGAGTGCGTTATAAATATTGATAGATATTCCCAAACTGCACTCCAAAGAGGTCATACAAATTCACATTCCTACCAGCAATATAGGAGTGTTCGTTTCTCCTCACCCTTGCAACACACCTTATATTATCCAACTTTTCATTTTCTTAAAATAGCTTTTCAAAATGTTACTGTCACATATTCAAATGAGAGCTCATTACCCATAGAACTTTTCTTTCTATTCTTTTAATTCCTCAAGTATATGTATGGACAATTGTCATTCAAAACTTTGGTGACCACTTATAGCAAAAATCTTTTAATAGAAATCTGCTATAGCAGCATTTTATGTTAACCTTTTTTTCAATAAACAGGGATACCATAGAAAAATGGCAATACATTATAGTAATTTCTTATTATTTCTCTCCTATATTACTGTTACTCTTTGTTGAAATCTCAGCAGAGAGAGACATTTCAGTGCAATTACAAAGAGCAAGGAGGACTCTGGAGCCAAATAGCTTGGGTTCAACCCTTGTGTGTACCACTTCTGAGCTATATGTCTTTGGACAAGTTACTGCAATTCTTAGTTTCCTCAATTGTAAAATTAAGATAATTATAGTAACTGCTTCTTTGTGTAAGAACAGAACCTGGCACATAGTACATGCTAAATAGAAGATGATGATGATGATGACGATGACGACTATCATAGTATCTCAATTGAAAAGATGCTTTTTTTGAGAATTGCACTTGTTCCAAAATGGATAGCCATATATTCTTTAAAAAATAATTTTAAGTAACTTAATAGATGCCTATGAAATGATCATTTCTATTTTCTCTGGTCAATTACCTAGGGAATAATAAACTCTCTTCCAAGGCTATCAGAGTTACATTGGATTCTGCATCAGTAGCATTACTAATAAGACTTTTGATGATATTAAAAAGATTTCAATAAAGATCAACAGTTATATAGGAGATAAACCACACAAAATTGCTATCTTTAGTTCATGTCAGGATTTTTTTCCCCCTTAGCGCATTATGTTAAATACTTTATGTTAACCCAGAATGAATGAAAATATTTTAACTTCATAAGTTCTTTGTTTTTGGGACCCTGTTATCATTTTAATCAAA
>NW_012150840.1:18440491-18442259 GCF_000956105.1 Propithecus coquereli
GAGAGAGAATGAGATTCTTATGCAAGTACAACCTAAAATTTTTACACTAATATCTGCCACTGTAGTATTTCTATGATCTGAAGCTCCTTGGATATAATATGTGCTCAGTAGTCATTAAGTAAATAAGATAATAAATTACATCCATTCCTCTAATTTATTGTTTATACAAATATTCTCAAGAATCAACAGGAGAGGTACAAGCCTGAAAATTATAACTTTTTGTCTTTTGTCATTCTAAAAGGAAGCAAATTAACTAAAGAGTGAATTTGTCCTCTTATTACTAATAATCTGAAAGAATGTATATTACTTTCTCTGTAAAACAAGATGTTGCAGACAAGATGAAGATTTTCATGAAGTCTGATTTGGCCAGGTTTTGGTTAGAAGTCAGGAAAATTTCATGTAGGAAGATAACTATGTATTTGTAAATATTGCACGTTGTCACTCTTCCTCATTCTTCCTTTACTTATTGCATGAATGTTCACTGAAAGTTAATAGGGTTCCAATGTTAAATGTCAGTTTTAGGGATTTATACTGTGGATTTCCAAAGAAAATGGAGAAAAAATTCTCATAGACTGGGCAGCTTCTTCCCTCAACATAGCAGTTTTTTTTTTTTTTTTTTTTTTTTTCGGTCATTTCCTGTTTCTTTTAGAAAAATTGGACCTCAGATGCATATATGTCTAAAATCCAGATGAGTCTTCATAGGTTTTGTTCAGGGCTGATTCAACATTCAATTCAACATCATGGTTTTCTTTTTCAAAATGTATCCGTATGTATATTTCTCATGTTTTTGCCCTGAACAATGGTCCACTTAACCGGGTATTTTTCCTGATTTTTGTTTCGTTTTGACTTGCCTTCCATCATCTGACCACCTGCTTGGGGCCATGCAAACTGTGTCTCTGCTCCCCTGTCAACAGCTGATATTCCAAGCACTATAATTTTGAGTAAAAATGCTGTTTCTGGTTTTCCTTTTACCCTCTGAAGATGTCTTTATGTAACCCCATTCATTTTATTTGTCTAATTTCTGTAGTCAAATGTGCAAATTGACAAATTCAGTAAATATATTTGGCCCTTCATTCTGCAGCTATGGATTCAACCAATTGGGAGTTGAAAATATTAAAAAAAAATTTAAAAAGGCAATGAAACAATAAAAAATAATACAAATAAAAACACAAGATAACTATTTACTTAGCATTTATTTTGTGTTAGGTACATAAGCAATCTAGAGATGATTTAAAGTATACAGGAGGATGTGTGTAGTTTACAAGAAAATGCTACGGTACACCATTCTATATAAAGCACTTGGGCATCTATGAATTTTGGTATCCACAAGGGTCCAGGAACCAGTTCCCCAAGGATGCTAAGGAATGGCTGTATTAGTTTTTGGCATAGTTTATACTTTGAAAATTAGAATATATTAAAATACATTAAGATGGAGACCAGGTCTGAGAAATCTCTAAGCAGACAAAGCCAGTCAGGCCTCATAAGTAACTTTAACCTTGCTTGATTTGCAAATATGAGCAAAATTTAACTTGAGCTATTTCTTATAAATCCCTGTATTAAAGAGAAACATAAGCACAACCAATCAGAAGCAACCAACAAACTTATAATTATGTAACTACGGACTTTCCAATGAGATAGATCAAATAAGGCAATAATGCTGTTATACAACTATAACAGTCAAGTATTTTCTTTGCTTTACTTCCATGTTTGTCCTATGAAAGCCTCCACTTGTATTCCCTTGGTGGGGTTCCTGAATCACTTCACATTT
>NW_012150840.1:18443784-18526472 GCF_000956105.1 Propithecus coquereli
AATATATGTATAAAGTACAGCAGTTTTCACCCATATCTTATAAAAGAGAAGATTTTAATTTGAATTCTATAGTTTCTGGAACAATTAGCCACAAAGTGGAAGTCTGCTTACTGATTGAGAGCCTCTCAGAAAACAGTTTTCAATTTTAGAATCAATTTTGGGAAGAAAACTCACAGACTGTGGTATGTTCCTTCTGAAAGAAATGGAGTAATTTAATGGCTGTTCCATTGACTAAGTGACTAGAGTCACATAACTTTTAAACTCTGATTAATTAGAAGTTAGGTAAATAAATCTTAGCAGAATTAATACATTTCCTTCTCAATATGAAGCTGCTTCAGAGCAAGTCAGATTGTATAATATCCGTACACAAAATCACTGTGCTATCATCCCCAGAGCCTGTGCCCACCCTCTGTCAGTGGCAGTGTTCTTAATGGCTACTGGAAGGGACCCCATTAGGAAATGGGAAACAAGAGAGCGTGTCAGGGGGTGCAAGCTAGAGGTGTGGTGTTTAGTTGTTATAATCTAAGTGTCCATCTCTCTGAATGGCTGAAGTTATATTGAAGTCAAAAAATGTTAAAGTCCACATGTGTTCCAAAACAGAGGCAAAATATAATAGCGATCACGTCCTCTGACACAAAATCTTTGAGTGGTTATGAGCTCAGGATCCTTCAGCAGGCATGTTGGGGCATATTTTTTAATATCAACATATTACAAATGGGGAAACTAAGGCTTGTGGAAACCAAGCACCAGGCATGACGTCTCAAGGTAATTAATGACAGGCTTGAGTCTTTATAAATTTAGTTTTCTGATTCTTCATCAAATGAGTATTTTGTCACACAAATCAAGCTGTCTTTTAATGAAGACATAGGGCATTTTTTTCTTCAGAATTAGTAAAAGGAAAAATAAAAACCACTGCAAAGGCACTAAGTTAGAATATTATGACTTCAACTCTTAGATGTAGATGAACAGCAATAGGAATGGAATGAAATTTAGTTCTGAAATCTGTGAGATGACAGAGAGATGAAACTGGCATTATCCATAAGTGTGGGCAAGATAAAATCAAAAGCAATAAACAGAGGGCCACTCGTTTATTCCAGAGATAACAAAAAGTAAGAAAATCGGAAACACAAAAGCTGGAGGGAGGAAGGCCTGCTGATTTCCTGTGAGTGGTTTTCCTGTGGCAGTCAGGAAGCACTTTCCTTCCCTCCTTCCCCAGAACTGAGGGGAAGAAACTGCCCCACCAACCGAAGTGGGGATGCCCCTGGCAGTGAGTGTGAGAGCAGCAGAGACAAAAAGCGTGGAGAAGCAGAAGCAGTGGATGGCAACAACAGGTGTGCCAGGTAGAAAGACGACGACAAAGACAAAGGAGCGCGAAAGTATTCACAACTGAGCAGCATACGAGTCGTGTGTTTTATCACATTGGAAAAATCCTGTACTTTTCCCTAATGGAGAAAAATAGAACACAAATGAAGATGGATAAAGAAAATATGATAAAATACAAAAAATATGAAAATATGAAGAAAATATAAAGATGGATAAAGAAAATATGATGAAGCCATTGGCCTAGTAATGTCTGGCTGGAGAAGAATTGCCATCTCCTTATGAGAAGAAAGGGATAGTTGAAATTAAACTCAGACTGCATAGGTGTACCTGTCAACAGTGGGAATGTTTAATTTAACTGTTCAATTCACATTATTATTGACAAACTCCTTTGGCTAATGGAACCAACTTTATGAGCTTTCTAATTGTCAGAAACACAAAAGCTAGCTATTGTATCACCCTGATGACTAGTTAAGCGCCCAGGTACTTATCCATGACTTGGTTTAACCACACTCCTTCATACCTGATAGAAAACACAGACAGGTGGGAATCTCACGATTCACATTTCAAAGGCATAAAAATTGAACACCGGTGAAGCGACTACCTCATTCTTTCCCCTCTTCAAATTTTTCCTGCACCCTTTTCCTCCTTTGTCACAGCAAAAATGGATGCTACTAAGTCCATATGCAAGAATATTTACAATAAAAGTTTGACAGTCTTTGCTATTATTATATAAAGTACTTAGACTTCCCAGATGGCTACTAACTACAGTAAAAATAACAGCAAACAATGACTGGGTGTTTTCTGCATGTCAGGAATGGGATAAGGAGTTTGCTCACATTATCTTGTTTAATCTCCACTATAGTCTTATAAGGTAGTGTTGTTATCCTCCTTTTAGAAATGAAACTGAGTCATATGAAATGCTTTGCCTGGCCTCAGATTCGGTCTGTTTTGTTCCAAATCCTCTACTCACCACCACTGCACATACCGCCTCTGCTGTTTGGACGCTGAAATGTTGATGCTTAAATGGACAAAATCCATCACTCTGGGACATGTGCCGATGGTCCCCGTGTAGGAGGTCACTTGTAGTCATTTATAAATTCTATTTCTTTAGGTACTCTTCCTGGAACTTTGACCTTTCCAGAGTCAGGCTTCCTCAGCTCGATAGGTTTATTAATGTCCCATCCTTGTTTATGACTCGTCTCTAAGGCACTGTCTATTTCTGTGACTGAAAGGTACTTGGCATTTAGGGATGCATAGAAGATAAATTAGGAATTATCATACAGGCATAGAGACAACTGAGAAGAGGATAACATTAGAATGCCATAATTTAATGTATCTTTATCACTGCTGAGTCACTTTCCACACACCCAAAGTTCGCTGGCCTCCTTGGTAATATCGGTGCTCCCGGTCTCTTGTCTCTTTCTGTTACACTCTAGTGCTCTGGTTTAGCCAATAGGTTGTGGCTGCCCCAGTTCCCCAAGCTCTCCCACAACTCTGTTCCTGTGCCCATGCTTTAGTGCACGTACTGTCGACCATTCTCTGTATCTGCCTCATCAGCTGCTCAGCCTTCATGACAGCTCAGGGGCTGCCAAATGCATCAAACCTTCTGTTGACCCCAGGCAGGTCTAGGTTTGTCCACCTCTAAGGTCTCATAGCACCCTATAGAACTCTCATCACAGTTATATTGTTTTATTTGCTTATATGTGTGTCTCTGGAACCAATCTCTGGGCTCCTCACAGTTGGGGAAAATGTACTATTCATCATTGTATCTTCACTGTCTGTCACAGTACCAATCATAGAGTAGGCATTCATGCACATTTATTGAATTAATTAATAGTTATAAGCTTAATGACTTGAAACTTTGGGCCACAGGAGAAATCTGTGTGGATAAATACACATTTCTTAGTAAGAAGAAAATTATTTCATACTTACAAAGAAGGAAATATCATCAGATCAGATGAAAAAAACCATAGATTACCATGATTAGGACATTTGTCCAACTCCTGAAAAGAAATATGTTTTTAGAAATCCTTACTAAATACTACTGTGTTAGAAGGTTAAATTTAAATATGAGGAAATGTGTTTTCAAAACAATCTGATCCGTCTTTCACCTAAATGGTGATCGTTCAAAGAGATATTTAAGGCACAAATCACTTTTGTGCAGTATTGTGTCCATGTCAAATTATAGGTTTTATGTCTTAGGCACCCTGGATAGAAATCTATACTCATTCCTGTATTATTTTTATAGGCCTCTGTAAGCTTCAAACTGATCCTTAAAGAGAATAAAGGTGACTCAGAGCAGAAAAATAAAATGAAAACAAACAACAACAACATGGATAGCAACATTGCATGGTCAAAAGAATAGAACTATCAATCCAGTTAAACCTGCTCTGCTACTAATTAGATTTTGGACCTAAGGCGATTTCTCTGAGCCATCATTATTAGTAGTAATAACTATAATATCATTTGATAAAGAGGAAAAATATCTTGGCAGTATAGTTACCAATCATGTGTTTTCCATCCTAGCATTTAAATAGGCACCAAAAACCATGGATGCTTTTATAGCCCCTGTGTCTAACAGCTTGAATTGATCATTGAACATTTGAATGTGTAGCAATAGAAACATCAGTTTTTTCCAGGCCTCCTGGGCACTTATCTGACCTTTCTGATTTGTCAAAGGGAATTGCTGCTTTTGTAAAAGGTTTCACAGGAGACAGGACAGGAATCAGTGTTTGATGAAGCTGAGTGTGCCCAAGATAATTTCCAAGGTTTTATTGGAGGAGTTTTGTGGCAGTGGTTTAGGATCTCATGTGAAATGAATTCAAGGCTTTTTGTCTCACTCCAAATAAGGTCACATTATTAAGAGTGAGGATCCTCTTCTACTAAAGTCACAGAGACCAACCATACAGTTCAGTACCAGAGAGGTTAAGCTATCCCTGATAAAGTTGGGTAGGATGAGTGACATGCATGTTTGTATTTTCCTGTGTTGAGATATATGCAGAAGGAACAAAAACAACATAGAAAATATTATAATATTGGCCAACATTTAATGAGTGCTTACTTTGTGCCAGGTAGTATTTTCAGTTGTTACATGTATTATATCCTTTAACCCTCAGAAAGATTGTATTCAATAGGCAAGACGATCTACAGAATTCATAGGACCTGGGACAAAATGAAAATGTGAGCCCCTTGTTCAAAAGGCAAAATAAAAGCTTTTACTTTTCTTTTAGCTTCTTTCTCAAAATTTTAATGTATGTTTAATACTGCATTCTGTAAATGCCTAATTGTTCCTGCATGTGTTCCCTCATGGCCAAAGATAAATTTTGAATCCTATGAAGTATTCTTTCCATAAAGCTTTGAACAATGGCATAAAACAACCCATTGCATTTTCCTGGCCAATGGATGTCAATATTTGAGAGACTGAAGTCTATGACTAGTGTAATTTTGCTAGTAAAAATCAGTTCTCCTTGAGTGAGTGTGATCTTCAATAGTCATCTGTGCCTGTGTCAGGATATCCTCCCTTCTTCCTGAGGATTATCTTCCTCTGGTGCCCAGTTATGAGTGGAAAGTCAAACTCCTTGTCCATTTTTGCTAAACCTTAGCCTTCAAGGGTCTAAATTACCATTTCATCTCTCTAGTGGATCAGCAACTAGAAAACAGAATTTGGACATTATCACTCTAATGCACCATTGCTTCAGAAATCCTTTGGGCTAAGAAAAAAGAGGAGCATTCCAGGAATAATTAATTGCCCATTCACCATCTTTAGAACAATGCTATCCAAAGACTTAGCTTCTGATTTGTTATTTTGTAGTCACCTTTTCCTAATCTAAAGGTCAGTCAAATGAATCCCCTTTAAAGGGAATGGATGATGGGAAGATTTGCATCCCATCAGAATATTTTAAAGGAAAAGCTCTGTCCTAAGAAACAAATTTTACAGAATGTTTGGAACAGAATAAGAGCAAATTGGCTGCAAGTTAATAAGTGAAAGTGAAACACTTGCTGAGGCCATAATAACTGTCATTCCTGAGGGCTGGCAGGCCATGCTATTTTTCAATGTCTTGTGGAAAGAATAATTTGTGGAGGCCTCCACTGAGCAGCTGGACTGGCTTGCCTTGTCCTTGCCTTCCTTCTGATTTGGGGCACTGCAGTGGGAGCTGACATGCTGAGCTATTTAGCTGTCTCAGCCTCATGGCCGGCTCTTACTCAAAATAATGTCAGAAGAAAATGACAACGTTCCTTCAGGGAAAACTGAGCTAGACCTCATGTAGTATTTGTATTCATGGAAGAACATTTTCTCGTACTTACAGAATACTTTATTCTGTGTAGCAACATACTTAATCCTATCTGATTTTATTGTCACCACCTTTGAAGGCACATATCCACTCTCCTATGGCTTGGTAATGTCCTTCTGTTCAAATTGATTTGTACCAAGTAACTCGTTTACTTGGCCCCTCTGTAACCCAGGGTGTCGTTTCATGTCACAGTTACCTGCAGGCAGCAAGTGTTTACTGATGAGGATTTCATCACCTTTTTATGTGATTACATGTTGGTTTAGCTTTCCCTTCTAAATTACCACTTAGTTTATTGTTCAATTATTATTGATCCAAGTGCTACCAGTGAGTAATTCTATTGATGGCAAGATATGTGTGTGGGAGGCAGGTTAACTTTCAAATGCACTCTCTTTTGGAGAGAATGTTACTTCAAGTGACAATAATGAAGCTCTTAGTTATATTTATCTCACACATGAGAGCCATTAGCATTGAATAAACTTTATCTCCAAATATTTCCATTAAGAATTGGACATGTGGTGGTCCTCTAAAGAGTCTATATAGGGCTTGGCTAACTTTTTCTATAAATAGCCAGACAGTAAATATTTTAGGCTTGAAAGCCGTATGGTCTCTCCCACAACTACTCAGTTATGCCCTTGTAGCACAAAAACAGCCATAGATTGTATGTAAACAGATGGATAAGGCTGAGTTCCAGTAAAACTTTCTTTAGTAATACAAGTGGTGGGCCAGATTTGGCCCAAGGGCCATAGTTTGTTAATCCTTATACTAGGACCATCACAGAGGTACATTTGTAGAAATTATGTTTGGAAAGTAGATTAAACTACCCAATAGGCACATGGAAGTTTGGAGAACTATTCATTTAAAGCAACTTTTTTTCTAGGTGCTGGTTAATGCAGGACTGAATAAAACCAACATGGTCCTACTCCTTATGAAGTTTGCATTGTATTTGAGATGTTTGTGAGTGTATGAGCACAAAAATGAGCTCATATAAAGTCAAGTGCAATGAATAAAATTAAACAAGGTGAAATGCTTGGAAGTACAAGTTTAGATAAGACTATCTCAGAAGGCTTTCTGAGAAAATGATATTTGAGCTTTGGACATTGGTACTTGAATGATGAGAAAGATCCAGTCTTGGAAGGTTAGGGGAAAAGTATTGTGTGCAGAGGCATTCACAAAAGTTAAGGGCTTATGGAAGGACTTACTTGGTGTGTTTGAGGGATAAGAAGACACCGGGATGTTTGAAAGGGAAAGGGCTGTTCATCTCTACCTTGAACTGTCTCCATTAGACTGATGTATCATCATGATTTTAAGTGAATTAAGAAATTCTTGTTCTGACTCACAATCATCTTTTGTTTTGTTCTTGGTTGTTCACCTGGGGAGGCAAATTCACAGGTATTTGCAGTGTTCGATGTCAAAATATAATTTTCACAAATTCTAATCCACTGTTATTCAACTGGAAGCAAGCCAGTGTTTCTGTTGATGGATGGTTAAGTCACTGTTTAAATCATATTTAAAGAATTGATGAGACCAGTATATTAGAGGTAAAACTTGTGGGGTTAAGAAAGCCATGTATCTGATCCATAGGTCTAATCATTTGAGCAATAAAGAGGATTCCACAATAGTCATCTTCGATTGCTAAATTGGGTGAAATAGCTAAACCATTAGTTTCACTGTGGAGGTCTAGAAGCCCAAAACTCATCAGTTGGTTAAATAGTATATGTAGACTGGGAAGAAACCTATCTTACCCTAAAAGAATCTACTCATTTTTTTTTTTTTTTACAGAAAATATTGCATCTTTTCTTATATTAGATGGTAATTTTCTGAAGCTTTTGAAATAAAGTTATTTTAAATCCTTTGTTGTTTGAGGTTGTGAAAACCCTAATCCAGAGAGAATTGCCTGTATCTAAATAAAACACCCTGAGTTAATTTGACTCAAAAATCAAGTCCTTTGCCTCAATTAAGTAGAATGTGAGGAAATGGTTCTAACAGAATTAAGTTCAGCTCAGGGAAGTTAATTAGAGTGTTTCGCCTTGAAAGACAAGTTAGTTTTCTAGGCAATGGTATTTGGTAACAATGCTTCAGATGAATGCTAAAGAATTTTTTGCTCTGTTAAGAATTGCTGGAAGAGACTAAAACACTATGAAGAAGTAACCTGTTACAGTTTCAGATATCCAGAGCGGTAAATCTGCCTGAATTAATGAAAGAATAATGACGTTTTAAAAAGTAAAATTGCTTTCAAATACATTTCATAATAGGACCAGGATGTATATGTGTACATGTGTATGTTATTTATCTCCATCATAATAAGTGATCTCAGAGAATAGATAAGCCTGATTTATCATTGCCATATTAGTTGATTAAAATAAAATACTTCTTCTGAGTTACAAAGAGAGGTTTCTTCCCAGCATGCTTAAAATATTTTACTTTTATAAACAAGGTAAATAGACTTGTAAAACTTGTTTAATAATTTGCTTCTCATACTCATTCTTTCCGGATACTGTAAAGCTACTTATCAGCCCAGGCTGTTACAGACTCTGAATTTGTGTTTGATTCTGAATTAATAAAGTTTTATCAAAGATAAAAGTCTAAATGCAGTATTGCTGCTAACATAATACAGGATTTCCAAAAGTTTAGTTGGTCAGGACAATGAAGAGTAAGACATTATATTGTGTAACATGGAACTTTTTTTCTACCTTGTTTTATCATAAGATATTATGGGGATTTTTTTTTTAATTCTAAATCAGGATTGGTATACCCACTTTTTCCTGGTGTTTACCATGTGTAACTAATATAATGCCACAGGCCTGGGACCATTAAAGAAAATTATTTAACAATAAAATAGTATTTGGTGACTCTGTTTATGTTTTTCCATTTTCTAAGAAGATACAATCAATTCCTTTAAGCATCCTCAATCTCTTCCCTAGGAGTTGGCAGCAGCAAATGTTATAAAGGGAAAGTTTTTGAAACATGGCTCTTACTCACATCTAGTGCCATATCCATCAGAGTTTCCATTTTACATGCCCCATTCAACTGTGTTCATCTGAACAGCGAAATAATGCTACTTTAGACATCTATTGAAGTTTTATTGAATATCGTCAAATGCTTAGCAAAAATTTAAAACATTTCACATATTCTTACAACCAGGAGTTGTACATTGAAAAGTGTTTCTTGGTTTGGGAACTTATGAAATTAAAAAAGAGAGAAATACATCTTGGTATGACATGGAAGTACAGTAAGCTAATTACTAAGTGGCGTACTACATTCTTACAGAACAGGATGGTAGAAATATTATTTTTCCATTAAACTATTTTCAAGGTCAAGGCCATGTGACTAACTCTTGTTGCTTAAGCTGGTGATAAAGGTTGGACTTGTGATTTCCAAACTATATATAGCATGTAGGTATCAGAAAATTGATTAAGTAAACCACAATTCTCACTGAAAAAGTATAGGATAATAGTGATTTCACATATTCGCAAATTTAGCAGAGTTTTCATGGGTGCATAGTAACTGTTCCTCTATTTCCTAAAAATTCCTGTGGCTTGGAATGTCAGAGCCATCGCAATTCACTTTCTCTATTGCTTTAGTAATAGTGACCAAAACCAATGTAATTACAATCACTGTATACATTTATTTTACAAATAGTAGACCCATCACTTAAGTAGGTAAAATTGTTCTGTCTCATACTTTGCCTTCGTTCAGAACCACATATGAAATTGCTGTTCTACAAGATGGCTTTCTACTTCCCTGGGCCTTGAAATCAGAAATTCTTTCAAAAATATGTATTTTAGAAAATCAACTCAAAGGAAGTTTAGCTTTGTCTCCTGGATCAAAAATGGTTATCAAGTTTTCTGGTTCCATATAATTACACCTGTCAAACATTTACTGACGGCTACTTCATGAAATCCATATAAGGTGTTTGCACAATCTACCAGTCAGTTTAGTTGTTCTTGCCAAGCAAAGATGCTCATTTCAGATTCCAGGTGTTACTACTTTATTGGACGTTTTACTCTACAAGGAGGCAGCCATTCATGAAGAACAACTGTAATTACACAGCATTCAGGTATTTCATAATTAAACTAACAGCAGATTATAAGATGGCACATGGCATGAGATTTTGCAACTGTGCTAAGCAGGAAATGAAGCCATAGCTTAGTCTTTGTTCCCCTCTTGCTGTTTACTTTGGGCAAATCCTCTCTGTGCCTTGATGTACGACAGTTGATGATACCAGCCTGCTTCTCAGTGGGATAAAAGAGGACAGTAAGAATCATGAATGCATGAAAGTGCCCAGATCTAAGGCAGGCACTCCTGTAAGCAAAAGGCATCTTCTTGGACTCTTTTCTCCAGTTTTGAAAACTAATGGAACTCAGCCATGGTTTAAATAATATGATGTCAAATATTGGGATCAGGGAAAACCAAGTATCCTTACCAATATCCCCAGGACTCAGTGATTTTAGTCCTTTAGAGGACTAATCTTGTTGTGTAGGACTTTGACGAAGAGCCCTCATGTCAGCTGGATAGTATTGATTCTGTTGAAGCGGTACCAGGCACGGTGTAAGATCAAAGAGTCGTAGAGGCATCTGCAAGTCCGGTACACATGGAACTTACAGACTAGTTTCACACATGAAACAGCTTTCTGGGGAAGAGATTAAATATTGCCCCTGAGGATTCATAAACAAGAGGTTGGACGTGGACTTCCGTGAGGCTGATGCTGCCCGTCCTCCGCACTGCAGCAGAGCTGCTCAAGCTAGTAGTGTCTGTTGACTCTGCTTATCTCTCCCAAGTTCTCCCATTCCTATTTCTTGGTAAGTAGAGTGGCTTATTTTCAGGGCTCTTTAACAAAATTCTGTAATTAGTATGCTATAAATTGTTCAATGATCCTGGTTATCTTATTTTTCATTTTTGTCAAAGGCCTCATATCTTTTGAGTGATCTCTTCCTTCAGGAGCCCTTGAAGCTCTCTGGTCTTGCTAGCCCATAGATGTCAGGAAGTCTCCAAGATTTACATCCTTGAAAAGTTTACAGAACTTTCTTTTTCATGATCTCCTGTTGTTGTTCTGGGGAAACTGTAGTGTGTTCATCTACCTTTGAAGCATGGCAAGATAGACATTGCTTGGACTGAAGACTGAACATTTGGCTTTGTTCTCATACATAATCTAAGAAGTGCAAATAATTCTTTTCACTCTGCTGCTTTTCTTAGAGTACTAGTATTTTAACAAGAAAAACATCAAAGCAACTTGGTCAAGAGGAGAGAGTCTTGGGTCAAGAAAACCTAGAGACTTGGAGAGAGCATTTCAAAAAGATTCAAAGCTTTTGAACTCTCAGGTAGGAGAAAGTTATTTTGGGTGATTAGAATGGTAGGAAGTGGTCTTCAAATCTGAAAAAATCCAAACATTTAAAAATGTTCCAGGTGCTGTGGTTAACAATTTATGTTCATTTTCTTATTTAGTCTTTTCAACAATCTTGCCAAAGAAGTATTATTTCTCTTTGAGGTGAGGAAACGTAAGTGTATTCAACAATATTCATCCAATATTTATTGCATACCCATATTTCTAAGTGCTGATAATATAATTACAAACAAAACAGCTTGTATTTTAAAGAGAGGAGGCAGGCGATTAACAAGTTGACAAATAAGTAGCATGATGTTCCTGGGAAAATGTTATGTAGAAGGTTAGGCTAGGTAGCAGGTGCCAGTGTGAAGGTGGACACATAGTGTGTGTTTGCAGGACAGACAGAAAGTGTGTATTGTTGGGGAGTGAACCAGGGGGAGAGAGGTGGATGGTGGTAAGAAAGAGACGAGGGGCCAGGCAAAGTCTTTCTGGCCAAGGCAAGAAGTTTGAATCTTATTCTAAGAGCAACAGGAAGCTTGAAGGAATGTTTTAAGTAGATGAGTAATGTGATTCAATTTACATATTCCCAAGCTTCCTCCAGCAAGAGAGGTTGAATAACTTGTTCAAAGGCAGGCAGGCACAAAGTGGAAAGATGGAGGGGGTTTAAATTGCTCACCTGGGATTCAGGCCCCTCTGCCTTCAAACCCCTTCCAGGCAAGCTGTTCTGTTTTACTTCCCCACCAGTATTAAGAGATTGGAAAGAAGGAATGCAGACAGTGGGAGGAGAGGAAAAACAGACTGTAAAAATCTAAAGCCAAAGGTTCCATTATCTTGGGAAAACTAAGCAGGGCCATTAGTTAGTTCCTACTCCTGGGAATCTGGGGGCACCTTGCCTATGAGTGGGGAGCCTGCCTGGCCCTTGCAGTGTTGCTCTGTAAGCCCTGTGTCCAGGTCGTGGTGAGGAGGCTCCTGTCCAAACGTTCCACTGAGACAAGCAAAGCTTCCTTTCTTAATCCTCAGGTACAAGGAGGACCAATATAGTTGGTTCGCCTGAACTCTGTTGCTGAATTTTCTCTTCCTTCTTGCTAATAACCTGAACTATCTAGCCACTGCTGCCTCTACCAGCACACACAATGCAGTGTTGAAAATAGCAAGGCTTTGGGAGGTTCAGGAGCAAGTTGTGCATGAAGCCATTTTATGCTACCCTGCTAAATCAAGAACCCACCTACAGCATGTGGTGGGGGGAAAAAGAGAGAGGATGCGCCTTGAGAAACCTTTTGTGTTGCAGGCTCCCCTCCCTCTCCCTCCCACTTCCCAGCCCACCCCCAGTCCATCTGTGGTGCCTGGATTCTTTCTTATTCAGGCTATCTGTGTAAAGATGCCCCAGCCTCCATCACATTCTCTGTATTGTGTATCCCTCTTAAATCTCTCTACTTATGTCGCTTGTTTACCAGTTCCCTTCAGCTGTCTGCTTTGTATCATATTATTGATCAGTCAATCTTGGGCAGGCATCTCAGGTTGGGGGAGAGAGAACTGGGATAGGAGAGCAGTTGTACAGAATAGCGGGGGTGGACAATCGGTTTTGATGCTTCCCAAAATAGCTCAGCCGGGGCTGATGATAGCTCTGCCTGCAGCCACCCGGTATGGGATTTACGCACTTCACTAAGATTCTCTGCTGAAATGTATTCAACCAGCTGCTCCTGCAGTTGGTGGTAGCTGGTGGCGGAGGCAGTGGGCTGGCTACACCTTCGGAGAAGGAATTGGAAGCAATAGGCTTGGGGCAAGACAGGCTCCCACACACGGAAATGAGATTTGTCAGAGGCTTTTAGGACCCCCACATTGTGGGGCATTTTAAAGTCTGTTCTTTTTACACTATGATCTGGGCACTTGGCATTCAGCTTTCTTTTTTTCCCTATCTTTCTTTTTGGGGTTGAAGGGGAGGGTTAAGTAAAGAGAAATGTTTATATTTATCACCCACTGTATGTCTGTCTGCTATTGTGTTACTGTCGTTGTTGCCACAGTTTATTGTATACATAGGCTTTTGTTTCTACTGTACTTTCTGTTAGGATACTTAGCCACACAAAGTTCCCAACTATATAATACTTTGGTCTTATCCAGGACCTTCATTTACCAAGGCAGCTCTGCAAAGTTGCTGGGTCTAAAAATGTAATATAAATAAATACAACTTTGATAAGTTGTTAAGCTGGTCTCATGTAGAAGATACATGTTTCTCATCTTGATCTCATCTGGTGAGGTGACCCCCTCTCAGTAAGAAATCATCTTGCACTGGCTCTCAGAATTTTGTAATCAAGACTCCTTCCAGCCACTATCCTCTAATTGTAGGGCTTTTTGGCATCCTGATTGTCCCCTAAGGAACTGTGAGGGCGGCCCCATAATTTGTCATGGTTGTGGCCTTGCTCTGACACACAATACACACTGAATCAATTTTTAAAATCTTTTCTAATGTGTCTACCTCACCCCAAAGCTCTAAGTATTAAAATTGTATGCGCTTAGAAAAGTTAAGATGTTTAAATTTTCCAGACCAGAGAATCTTAGGAAATAGCCAAGACACAAAATAAAAGATAAAAGGGAAGGAAACGTTGCTTATTCTATCTATTATCTGTCATGCTGGGAAAGAGGAGAGAGAAAAACAACCTTCTTGTAAATCCCAGCTTCTGATACGCTGCCCTGACCATAAATGTTATTATTGAAAAATCTTTCACCTACTTCTTGGTAGGCTCTTCCATGAAGTCCAAATTATGAAGAGCAATTTTACTGCCTAAGTGAGGGGCTGGCCAAACTGTAGTTTGCTCAGCTTTGTGCTCAGAACACCTGATGGAGCAGGTCAAGTTGGGACTGAGAATATGCGTTTTAATAAGCATGTGCAGTAATTCTGATGTAGGTTGTATGGGGACCACAACTTCAGAAACCCTAGTCTTTTTAGTAATAACTTTTTTTTTTTAACAACAAAAAAAAGCTATTATTTGGAACCCTCAGGAAGAGAGGAACCTGATGGAAAATAAAACAGCATAATCTATATCCTCCATGATAGTTTAGTGGGCTCCAGTGTTAGTTTATTTCATGATGTGTATTTTTGTTTTGTTCCATTTTGTTTTAATTTGTTGCACGATCACTTGTATGTATAATCCGTGTTGAGGTGTAAATGGGACAATTTACGTGAGCGGAAAGACTTTCAGTATTGACATAAGCAAGGAGAAGGTAGGCCGTGACTGGACCAGGCTCGTGCGGGGCCCTCTCGTGTGTCAGGGCCAGCTGTTTCCTTGCTGCCAGCCAGACAAGATCCGTGCTTCCTTTCCTTTGCATGGAACCCCAGAGTGGCCACAAGGTGTGTATAGTCCTTGCTCCCTCTTCTGAAGGCTGTTGTCTGTGAAGGCCATGTTCAAGTTCACTTGTTGACCTACATCGCCACCTACTGTCCACCCCATTCCTAACTAAGCAACGTTTTCCCTGGGGGTGGGTTGGCGATTAGTGTGAGAGACTACAGCATGAATGCAAAGGGAGGCTGAATGCCCTTCTATTGACCTCTATTTAGAATGCTTGATCTGCAATGGTTTATTCAGGATTACAGCATTTCTACCCTTAATTCTAATGTCTCTCTTTTAGTCCAGAAGCAAATTACCTTTGGGTTAGAAACAGCAGCCAAGTTCCTATTAAAATGAAAACAAACCTCTCTCCACCTCATGTCTAAAGCCTTCTTTGTTGGCTGTAAAATATGTATTAATTTGGGGACTTAATGTTGGATCCAGCTGTCAATAATGGCCACTTTGGGTCTTTTGAGTATTCCTGGCAGTTGTCACGCAAGTTTATGGAAGGAAACCTGAAAATGCTTTGCCCTAGTCTTTTGTTTCTTTATTTTTGTGGGTTTTTTTCTCCCTCGAGAATGTTTTCTACCTGAGTGGGGAATACTCTCATATAGCACTTTTTTCTGACTCCCTTAGAAAGAGCAAGTGTCCTTTGAGAAACACCTCTTGGTTTTTGCCCACCCTACCCTGACGTTTCTGTCCCTGCCAGCTCTAGAACTGGAAGTAGAAGCCATCCTATGGGTTTCTCTGTGCTCTGGCTTTGACTGGTCCCTTCCAAAAGTTTGCTCTTCATTCGCTCTTGTATTGAAACACATCAGTTGAGTTTCCATCTTTAGTGAAAATCCACTTTTGCATGTTGTTATGCCACAAAATAGTACTCTAGAAAACAGATATTTGCATAGATGCAAAATCTTGCCTTTATAATTTTTAGACATATACTGGATTAGGTAGCATATTTTCACTTAATTTAAGGATGAATATCTGTATTAGAAACTCAGGGAAGGCTAATATCGTTTCATTGTACGATACTAGATAAAGAGGGATTTTAGCTATAGATGAGATATTAATGATATAGATTAGGTTTTTGATATTAGATGTCAGATATAGAGTGATTTACCAAGGAGAATAAAGTAGGACTAGTACAATCACTTTCTTTCCCTTTTAGCTCTACTGTCTAGGGTATATAATAGAGGTTTTATTACCAAATCTTTAACTTTCTTATCTTTCCCTGGCAAATTTTATTCCATTAAAAAATCTTTAAAGTGCTTCTCTATTTTAGCAGATCTTCAGAAAATCTATCTTAAACCATGCTATGCTTTCAAATCTAAGATAAGATTAATTTTATAGGCTAACATGCTCACTTAAAAATATTACTTCATTCTTGTAACATGAATTCTTACAATTATTGTCCAGGAGAAGATGAATGCATAGCTAGTCCTGATAACTATAACATGGTATTGAAATCATACAAGTTAAATCATTATGTTACTAATAGCTACGATTTATTGAGTACTTGCTCTCTACCAGACCTTTGGCAAACACTGTTGCATGCATTATTTTATTTAATTCTCAAAGTTATCTTGAGAGGGTGGTACCATTCTTTCCATTTTACAGACATGGAAATTGAGACATAAAGAGATTCAGTGATCAAGTGACTCAACCAACAGCAGTCATTTAGTAAATGGCAGAAAATGAACTTGAATCAAGGGTCAGCCCCATTCCAAAGCTCATGTTCTTAAAACATGTAGATTAAACTCATTCAGTGCTGAGTCCTTCTTTAATTCACAATTTCATCTTCGTTTGCGAGGATTTTGTTGTTATTGTCATGGTTTCTTTCTCTCTCCAGAAGTGTCTGTAGCTAAATAGTTCTGGTGCAAGATTTCAGTCTTGATGTATAGTCTTTTATTCTTTGTTTGGGGAGGATAGAGGAATTATCCCTGCCAGAGTGAGCTGGGCGGGTGAATCATTGTTGGGGAAAAAAGGCTGCTTCCCTGCTCAGTAACCCTCCTTCACGTTTCTAGCTGTGGGCTGGGGGGTGATCTGCCCAAGTACTTCAATAGTTTCACCTTTTGTGCATCTTGTCTGTCCATGCAATTCACCTGAGCTCTTCTCACCGATCACAGCACCATCTGGAATGGATGTGGAGTGGGTCCTGGGATGGGCTGCACACCCTCTCAGGGCTGGCTCTGCAGACCACTCTTTGAGTGAGCAAAGGGGGAGGCAAGTGAAAAAGGTGCATCTGTTGCCTCACTGACCTGCATATTTACCTCCCTCCCTGCTCCCCTCCTCCTCCCCTGTACTCTGCCCAAGGCATGCTGACCAGCCTTGTCACTTTGGCCACTGATTTCCCTAGCTGAAACAAATAGGTCTTATGACTTAGGATGCTGGATGGTTCAGCAAGAATAAAGACAGACCACCACATCTGCATGCATAAACACTACTCAACTAGCTCCTGCTTCTTTCTGAGTTGTGCAAATAGTCTGTAAGTGTTTTTACGCATCACTGCTCCAAAAAAAGAAAACTTGTATAAAGACTAATTGTTTTTATGCTTCCTTTATAGAACATGAACACATTTGAGTTTTTGTTACTTATTCTGGAGCATTAATGCAAGGCCCAGGAATATCAGCTTTACAGATTTGCTTTTCTGTTCTCAGAATAGGTTTGAAGCAGAGAGCAAAGTGCCTACCTACATGCCTTCTTTAGTGACAGTTATTTTCAAAATATCTGTCTGTCTGTTAAGAGAGAAGTAAGTGGGAATGGACATAAAGGGATTATCATGAAGATGGTTTTGTGATCATCACTGTCATTGCCATTGTCAAAGAGGTGTTTATTAAATGCCAAATCCCATTTTAGTGTTGTTCGAAGTTCTGTTACATGAAGAGAATTACAAAGTCACAGTTTTTTCCCTGTGGGAATTGCCATCTATGAGACAGCCTTGATTTATAAACATTGGAAGAGGGCATACAGGTAACAAGAATGAAAACAAGAGATTGGATCAATGTATAAATGGACTGAAGGCATTTATGTTACTTATAAGTTAAAAGTCTGAACAAACTGAGATGCTGTTGTATTAGTCAGGATAAGGCAGGTTGTGCTGCAGTAACAAATGAACTCCATCCCTCAGGATCTTAAGACGGAGGAGTTCATTTCTCACTCCATACTTCAGACCCATCACAGGCTGGTGGAGGGTTCTGCCTTGTGTCATCATTATTCAGGGACCGAGGATGGAGGGGCTGTCACCATCTGGAATGTTGCCAGTCACTCTGGAAGGAGGAAAAAGATACGGACAATCATGTCTGGCCTTGAAATATTAGTATTTTTTGCCCTGAAGTGGCACTTTACTTCCACCTATGTTCCATTAGCTCAGGCAAGTCACTTGGTAATGCATAACTCCAAGAGAATCGGGAAGTGTAATCCTACCATGTGCCCTGCAGGAGAAGAACCAGAATATTGGTGAACAAGTAAAAAACTTGTTCAAATTTAATAACTATTCCAACCACATTAATTGATCAATCTACTAATCAAATCATAGTAATACTACTACTTAGTATTCACTAGTCAGTGACAGAACACTTGCTGTGTACCCAATGCTTTGCTAAACTTCAGACACATTATTACATTTAATTCTTTACCAACTTATGAGGTAGATACTATTATTATCTCTCTTTCCCACATAATGAAATTAAAACTGGGAGCCTATAAGTGACTTACCTAAGGCCACACAGCTGGTATTTAGCAGAGCTATGATTCAAACCCACTTCCTTTTAATTTAAGAGTCTGAGCATTTCTTCAGGATTCCTATCAGGTAACAGATGTCCAATGACTTATTGTACATTGAGCAGAGAAGAAACGACTAGAGTGATTTCTGACCTGGTCACTGAGAATCACTAGGAAACATCTATGCTTTGACAGAAATCATCTCTTGCTTTGTTGGTATTTAGAACCAAATGGATTATTTTTCTTTTTGTAGGCCATCTTCCCGCTGTTTCCTGCTTAGCCTTTTGTTTATATTGTTGGTGAATAACCCTTTCCTTCACCTGGGTTCCTGGGGCTCCTTAGGAGTTGACTTCACAGGGTCTTTCATGTCTTTCTGGTACCATCTTGGATGACAAGGGCTTGGAACATTTTGTGACCATGCTCACTAAGATACCATTAGGAAAGGCTTGCAGGTAAAGGGTTCTTTAAGAACCCCTTTTCCCAAATTTACTTGTAAGTATGTTTGCCTGAATCAGGTTTTAAATTCTGTTTTAGTTTTCTCCCATTTGTGAATTAAGTCTCTCTTTTGCTCTAAAACATCTTACTAATTCATTATTTTGTTCTCCATTCTCTCTCCAGTGTCTTGCAAAATGCCTAATGTGTATTATTTGCAAAAGCATATTTTAGAATGGAAAAATAAATTAATGAGCTGGGGGATTTCATATTTAGAGTTCTAGTTCTTCATCAAACTCCTCCACCCTTCTTCTCTCTCTCACCAATGTTTTGACAGTTAGTGTTGTACTAGCCACTCTGCCTGTTAGTCACTCTATTACATCCTGACTGTGTGACTTTAATAAGTTTTGTGACCTGATTTCTTGCCTGTAAAATGAGAATAATGATAGCTCCTACCTCTTAGGATTGGGGTGAGGATGGGATAATTTCATGCTGCAAAGCACTTAGAATGCTGCCTGACATTAAAAAAGTACAACAACAACAACAATCTCTTGATCTTTTGCCTTGAGAATCAAAATTTTCCTTCAAATGCTACATTTCAGGTTCCTTTTTTACCCTGAATTATACCTAAAATTTCTCATGCCTCCTATAAGAATTCATCCCAGGAGAGGTTTGATTGTATCATTACCATAGATCTAGATATTTATTTTCTTTAATTTAATCATTTATGATCTGTTCAGGTTGTTGCCCTAGAGAATGGTATTTTGGTAAGACATTCATTCTTTTTAGCTTAAACACTTGTTATTGTAATACAATGGGGCTTGATTATTTTGGCTCTGTGCATAGCAACATTTTTATTCATTGATTTATTCCTTTATTCATTCAACACATATTTGTTGAGAAACATAATTATAGAGACCCTTAGAGCTAGAAATAATCTTTCAGCTAAAAAGAATATTAAAATCCCTTAGGCCAAATCCACCCTCATTTCTACAAGTTTAATACCTAGCACATAATAAGATCAGTGGTAGAATTGGCTTCTTCATGTCAGAGTAGACTCAACTGAGAACAGCAAGAGAACATTTCATTTATTTCCATTCTTTTCTTGGGTAATCCCATTTCCCTCAATAAAGAAGGGAGGCACTTGGTGAAATTGAGAGCCTGTGCTCTTGGGGGTTTGCTTTAGTATCAGTGGAAACATTTGAAATCACATATGAAAAATAGTAATTCATATAGAGCCTGAGGAACCTAAATTTTAAGTCTGCTGTGGCTGACCCGAAGTCTGTGTTGACGTGAGGACGGTCTGGAGCACTGTGTTCTGAGGTCTGCAGCCTGGCATTCTGATGTCAGGAAACTTGAATGATGTTGCAGAAGGGTGTCCAAGGACCTGGTGCACCTGCTTCCTGTGGCCGCCACGCAAATTGCCCCCAATTTGGTGGCTTATGAAAACATAAATTCTCTCGCAGTCCTGGAGAGGGGAAGTCTATAGCTAAGGTGCCAAAGTTGTGCTTCCTCCAGAGGCTCTAGGGGAGATTTTGTTCCTTGTCTCTTCCAGCTTCTGGTGGCTGTTAGTGCTCCTTGGCTTGTTGCTGCCTCACTCCAATCTCTGCCTTCATCTTCACCTGGCCTTCTGCCCCGTGCGCATCTGTTCCTCTCTGTGTCTAACTTATAAGGATACATGTGATTACATGTAAGGCCCACTTGGCTAATCCAGGAAAACTCCTCTCATAACACTTAATCACATCTTTTGCCTTGTAAGATGATATTCACTCTTTTCGCCATATGAGGCAATATTTATAGGTTCTGAGGATTCATAGGTTCTGGAGATTAGGACATGGATATCCTTTTGGGGGCTGCCGTTCAACCCACTATGCCTGAATCAAGTCTTTGTTCTTTGGCTCCTTTTCCATGATCAGGCAAGTTATCTCTCTAAGGTTCAGGTTTCTCATCTGTACAATGGGAATAATAGTGCCTAATTTACAAAGATATAATAAGAAATAAAAGACGTAAATATATATGTGTGTGTATATGTATTTTACATATATATTTTATTTTATATGTATATTTTATTTTATATGTGTATTTATAGATAATATATGTAAAATATATATAAAATGTTATCTAACTCAGTTCTTAGCACAATTAGTTGCTATAGTTCCAGGCACTCAGAGGGTGGAACATATTTTAAACTACTTTACTTTAAAGAGAAGTGTAAGGTTGGCCTATATTTGGTCAAGAATTTGTTAAAGTTTGATGGTTTGGCTGTAAAAAGATTCTTGAGCAACCGCAAAACGATTTTATGTATAGTTCCTCACTATACATAGAATGGCCATAAAATGGTTTTATATTCCGATAACTGTTCTATGTTGGCAACGCCTCATTAAATAAACATTTATTTCTGTCTTTTTTCTGCTACTTCATACCCACTGGCATATTTTGTAACATTTTACTATGTGATGTCAAATCCTTTAAGTAATAAGGAGTATAATTTGAGTAACGAACCAGTGATGTCTATGATGATGTCACAGGCCTGAAAAAAAAAATATGTTGCAACAGTCTTCTTTGGCTCAATTAAAAAAAGAAGGGCAGTATAGAATTTATCATCTACATTTTAAAGAATTCTTGTTTGAGTCATTTACTTAGGGTTTTCTATTCCAGGCTGTTTCTGAATTAAACTGTACTTTCTATATCTGGAAGTCAAAACAGTCATCAAAAAATATTACTACAAATATGATATCCAAGTTTTGCGTTAACACATGGTGTTGATTTTATAGAGATTTTTTGTGATTTGAAATAACTGTCTTTCTGAATTAGGAGATGACTAAAGAAATGTTGCCAACATCCAGAAATATGTATAACAAAATTAAAGTCAAGGCATTTTTAAAAATATAACCTTTTAGTGTATCCCTCTGTAAGCTCTTATTTAATATTCTTAATTCTTGCAGATCACGTCTTTTCATATGTTCTTGTTTAATTCTCACTTATTCCCACTTACATACTTTTGCCCCCACTGGCTTCTGCTCCCTCTTCCTGCTTATAAAAAGAATGTTGACCTTGAATATATATTATTTTTGCATTCAATGAACTGTGGCAAAGTTGATGTGTAGCTGACAGAATAGTCGAGAGGTACAGTACTGGTCTTGTTGCTGTCCAAGTATCTTCCAACTCTAACATGCCATGGACTTACGTGATTAGGAATATTAGCTCTTTATGTTAGATCTCATGGTCTTTAGCTGGATTTTATAATTACTCTGCATATCTCCCTTTTTCTTTAAAGACAAAACATTTTATTATTTTCATATCTTCATATGTTTTTTAGTTACTTTGGGTTATTAAAAGAAAAATAATGAAGATGTTAAGCTTAGATATTCCAGGAGAGTATGAGGTGTGTGTGTGTGTGTGTGTGTGTGTGTGTGTGTAAGTAACTGATATTTTTGTTTTTACTCAACCAACACTTTAGAGGTCTTCAGAATTTCCAAGTAAGTTTATTTCTTCAAGATGTGTCTGCTTTCTTTCATACAGCCATTCTGCATCTTCCAAGAAATGACTTCAAGAACATCTGCTTCAGTACTCATAAACATCCTATCCGCTCATCATTTCCATTCTTTTACAACACCCCCCTTCCAAACCACATCCAAAATGGCAAAAAAAAAAAAAAACCACCAAAGCTAATATGATTTTAGATGCCAATTGTGCTGTCTCTATGAATGTTCTCCATATTTGAAATGGCTGGGGAATTATCTTGCCTCTACCCACAGTAATTTACAATGAGAGGAATCAGATAAGTGTTGTTTCCTCTGTCTCCTGGGATTCCAAAAGCTCTGTTTTCTTTTATACCTGATCAGGCCTGCCAGTTGCAAAGCTATATAATGTAGTGGAGAAGTGCATACGGTGAATTATGACAATTACAATCAGTTCTTTACAATCTTTGCTGCTGTTATGGGATTTAAATACCATTATGTATGTCAAAAGGACAAAATGATGTTTCTTTGTTTTCTGCTTACAGCTGCTTTTATGATTGAGTTTTGCTCATAAACAGGTGGTTATAAGATGCAATCCTTCCATAAATTCATTTATCTTACCTATCTCCTAACCCGGGTTCCTTGGTGTGTCATTAAACACAGCGTTGAGATTCCTAGGCCCTCTGAAGTAGTCTCAGGTCCGGGATAATGCCCCTTGAACATATTCCAATGAAAATGAAACCACTTGTGGTCAGTGGAAGTGGATAAAATGAATTTAGTTAATTCTCAAAGGCTTCCTTGCCCCTCTCAGACCTCTGTGGTCTCCTCCTGGACCTTCTCTCCACAATTTTCTATCCTTACTTACTCCCTACTTTCTCAGTTATGCCTCAATGAAATACTGTGCCTAGTTCCTTCTCACCATTTGGGTCTCAAGCTCATAGCATGTTGTGAAGACTATTGCATGTGGGCTTCAATTTACGTGCTGTCGGTAGCTGGTTACTTGTTTCTGATGTTGTAAGTTAATCCACACAGCGCACGTGTTGCCCCTCATCACTGTCGAGCCGGAAAATAGGTAAGGTGATCTTTTTCTTTCAGCACGCCTTCCTTCTCTGCAGCTCTCACCTCTTCCTAAAAAGGTAGGTATGAAGAGGTTTATGGCCAATGAAACTCTGTAGGAGAGCCTTCCCCCCGTGCCGAGTGTATCTTGCTCAAACAACACATTTCCAGTTAATGACCATCTGGTAAAGCTGACAGGCTTTAGTCTTCCTAATTCTTAACTGTCTGAAAAAATGTGCCCAACCTGCCACGGCTTATGACTGAATTATAAACCATGAAGCATAATAAAGTCATTAACTTTCAACATGTCAAATTTGACTCGAATTGCATCTCGCCCAGAATTTGATGGCCTTTCCCCAGCACTTAAGAGAGCAGGCCTGTGTACTGTTCAAAAAGCACTTTGTCATTTCTCAAAGAATCATTAGCTTTGTGTAGCTGTCTGGACACGAGCATCAGCAGCTCTGGGAGAAGGGGAACATCTCGTAAAATAAGAGCACGGAGGGGCAGGCATGAGGCTCCCAAGTAAAAGGCAAAGCCATCTCTTCCCAGGAAAAGAGAAGAGAATGGTGTTCTACATCATTTGTATACTGCTCATCCATCCTGGAAATAGGATTCACCTTTCAGTGGGGAAATTTTGCATAAAAGCTTGTGCTTTTACAATTCTGATCACCCTTCCCCCTTTGTTCCCCACTATCAAAAATAATCATATTCTATAAATGTCAGTGGAATGTGGTTAGAGTGAAACTACATTTTGGAGAACCAGGTGTCAGCTCTGTCAGATTCCTGTGAATAGGCACATCTATATACACTTTTGTCAAAGAAGGAAAGGTCACTCACCACCCTACTTGTAAAACTGTCAGAGGATTTAGGAAAGAACTAAGTTAAGCTGTCTTTTCACATGGGAAAGGAAATCTGGTTCTCAAGATATTTGGGGCATTGCAGCAAATAAGGGATATTAATAGAATTCCACCCCCGGCCTCTCTGGCTGAGAACTGATCTGCCTAGAATCCGAGGAGGAGGGAAAGCATCGAAAGGGTTACCTGAGGCTCAGTCTCACTGCAGTACAAAGGTGTTGCACTGAATGTGGAGTGGGCAGATGGGGGCTTTGGTGTATTTTGCTGATTTATGTCCCCATCCCCGTCCCCTGTACTCCCGTCTTTTCTTGCCCCTGCAATTCTGTTTGGTGAATAGATTTAAGGTTGGAGGATGCTCAGAGAGCGTCTTCTCTTATCTAGAGGCTTGGGTAATGTTGGGTCCTCCGTATTATGGCATGGGTGACATGGATGAAGGAGTGTCACCAAAGAAGCTTTGGCAAAAGTGCTATTTTCCAGATTTGCAAAGGCTCCCTTTCGGGTACTGAATAGCTTTGAAAAGAAAGGAAAGCAGGCTCTCTGGTGGCCGGCATGCAGAAATGCACCTGCTAAGCCGCTGAACTGTTACAAGCCATGCCTTCATGTAGAGAAGGAAATGTCAACATTAGCCGGATGAGTTTTAGAATAATTTTTTTATTCCAGCCTACAAATAAGGTTATTGGTGCATCTGTCACCCCAAGAATTTTCAAAGGAAATAATAGAGGAGGGTCTTTAAGGTATCTTTAAGGTCATCTTCTGAAATTGTTCAAGACTTTAACTCCCACTATGGGCCTGGTGGGACACTAATAAAAACTTAAGCTATCAGTTACTTTGTAGGATCCAGACATCAATAATATATATTTAGCAACAGTGAGTGGGCCATTTGTTTCTGTAGGCAAAGGAGATGAGAGAAGAGAGACTCCCTTTTTGTTGGAATAGCTGGAAGGAGTCGCTGGAAATCATGAAGTTAAGCCAGGCCTTGAAGGATGAGTAAGATTAGAAGGGAAATAGAGGTGGACATTCCAAATACAGGGGCCAAGGGAGCAGCAGTGGGTTTCTTTTTGAAGTCAGTAGCAAGCAACATTGGCGAGTTAGTGGAAAATAATGATATAGAGAGATGACTTGGCAGGTAGATAAGAAAAGAATTATATAAATATTTAAAGTGGCTTAATATAAATTGAATCACAGGGACATTTCAGGTACTCATTATGAAGTTAGAGACAGGATAGCCTCTGGGCTTAAGGGTGGGTCTTTGTGCAAATCCCAAGTCTGGTGCTGTTTGAGTCCTCAGGCAAGTTACTTGGACTCTCTGTGACCATTTCCCCCATCTGTTGAATTGGGATGAGAATGGAACATATCTTTAGACTAAGATATACAAACATTGTCTAAATCCAAGATATATTAATAGAAGTTGAGTACAGGAAAGTCTTGGTGGTCCAAAGGCAGTGTCTTACTCTATTGGTGAGTTTCCAGCTGCTTGGTGTGCACAATCAGAAGCTGAAGGGCCCGTTGGAAGGGGTGTTACGGAGGAAATTTATGAATCAGATGGGTAGTTGGACCAGATGACACCCAGGGGCCCTCCAACCTAGAGATCTGGTCATTCTAAAAAGTCCATGATGATGGGTCGGGCGCGGTGGCTCACGCCTGTAATCCTAGCTCTCTGGGAGGCCGAGGCGGGCGGATTGTTTGAGCTCAGGAGTTTGAGACCAGCCTGAGCAAGAGAGAGACCCCGTCTCTACTAAAAATAGAAAGAAATTAATCGGACAACTAAAAATATATAGAAAAAATTAGCCGGGCATGGTGGTTCATGCCTGTAGTCCCAGCTACTCGGGAGGCTGAGGCAGGAGGATCGCTTGAGCCCAGGAGTTTGAGGTTGCTGTGAGCTAGGCTGATGCCACGGCACTCTAGCCCAGACAACACAGTGAGACTCTGTCTCAAAAAAAAAAATAAAATAAATAAAATAAATAAAAAGTCCATGATGATCCATGGAAGGCTGACTGAGATGAGGGGATAGTATTGACATAAGTTTCATTTTATGCTAAAAACTGTGTTTAAATTTGATTCTAAATGTTCTGTGTAAAAAAAAAAAAAAATACCATCACTTTAATTAATGCAGCCAGCCTATCACTAAATGACTGTCTCCAGCTGTTTCTCTCCAGCTTGTTGAGGGAAGGAGTAGAATTGGGTGCGGGGTGGAGAGGAATGAGGAGGTGATAGTGTTATCCAGAACCAGTATGTCGGCTCTTCAAAGGGGCTGTAAGAAAACCGAACAAAGATCCCAGCCTGAGTATGAAGGGGGGTGGAGACTTTGAGAAGCTTGAGGCTTTAAGTGGAATTCACCCCATTCTAATTATTTGAGAAGGGAAGGGCAGGAAGAAATGTTGACAGCAAAGGTTTCACAGAGCACAGGCATAATAAGGCCCTGTGCCATAGCACCATATTCTTTTACGTACCACATGTGGAGAAGGGTGGAAGAACTGGGAGTTCAGTGAGGTTTAAAAGGCAAAATGTAATCACTTCCCTTTAATTAACTCAAACAATGCATGGCAGGTTAGTGGCTGTTAGCTAAGACAGAGGAGGTAGGCAGTGCTAATACCTTTGAGAGATGGAGCGATTCCTGTAATGCCCGGGCAGGAAGGGCCTAGAAACATCATAGACTAATTTTACAGATGAGAGAACAAGCCAAGCAAAATTGCAGAACTCACCCAAGGTTATGTGGTCTCTCAGTGACAAAGCCAGGATAATACCTTGGGTCTTTACCAATTTAGCATTTTCCCCAAGACACTGTATGATGGAGTCTCTAGTGATTTCACGTTAGCCCAAGGGATACAACTAACCATAGCACATTTGAATACGGATTAAGATTTGGTGCATGTTTTTAATGAAAGATTTAAAAAGAGGTAAAATTGGAAAGGTACCTACCTGTATCTATTGAGCTTTACTTTCAAAGTTGTTATAGAATTTCTTATATATTGTAAGAATATTCTGTGGAATTCTATAGAAAATTCTATAGAATTTCTAATATATTCTTATTAAAACCAGTGGCTATTTCCATGCAGCTGTTTTAATTAAATGTTGTATATTTCTTAAAAACAGGTGATGAAAATTTCGGGTTATAGCCCTGTAGGAGACTGAGCAGGGAAGCTGTCAGAATTCTAGGTGGAACAAAACCCTTTTATAATTTAGATCATGTGATTGAAAATACCACCACCACTGGGTAGAATCTGCTTAAACTGCAGCTTCAGATTTTCCAGGGGTAAAGAAACCTCTGATGAAAAAGAAAGCTATGCGTTAAAATTATAAAGGTACATAATGTTGCAGAAAAGAATGAGAGGAATTAAAACTAACACTCTCTCTTGTTTTACTCATTTCATGGAAAAGAGTTTTATGGACAATTTCCAGGAGAGTTTTTAAGTAGTTACAGATTTTATTTTGCTTTACAATTTGGCAATATTTTAAGATTTTATATTCATATCTTTCTGAGCTGAAATATACAGGACTAGACAGATACCCTTTCTAAAACCTTTTATTTCTTGGACAATTGGGAGAAATAGGAAGTAAGAAACCCTCGGGTAATTGTGTAATTGTTGGGGATTGGGGTAGTGCAGTGGATGGTACTCCTTTACTGAATTTATTATCAGTGAGGTAAATTTAGGATTTAGAGGGATGAAGATCAAAATGCAGCCTAATACTGCACTTCAGAATTAGTCAGTCTACAACCACAAGTCTGCACCTATGAGCAGACAGTGACCTTACTGTAGGCAGCCTGGCAGCCAGGAGAGTCAGTCATCTCCCGGACTCTACCAATCTGATAAGTCAATGGTCTGAATCAAGTTGGGAGGCCAGGAGTGTCACTCAAGGAAGAAAATGACAAAAGTAGGGAGTAAATGTTAACTCTCAGCAGCATCAGAATTGAGAATGATTCTTAGAGAAACGTTACAGGGTTAATGTCAACAAGAAGGTTAGAGGCAGAACGTTATTTTAAATCTCCATCATACTGATGTGTAGATATTCATCTTTGAGGTTGTCAAGTGGTAAGAATTTTGGTTAGCAGAAAAAATAGGAGTTTTCAGGTTGTATTTAAACACAGTAATATACCTTTATTTTGTAGAAATATACAGAAGAATAAATTCGTATTTAGCTTTCAAATAAAATTATTTTTCCAAATCAATAATTTCAAATAAAATTATTTTTCCATATCAAATAACCAAAACGTTTGTACTCCCATAATACACTGAAATAAATAAATAAGATAAAATAAAAAAATGTTTTTCCAGCTAGGTGCAACTGAAAGAATTAGGGCAGGCATAGGAATTTTACTTAAACAACTTCATTGCTTCAGAGCAGATGATGGACTATTTTAGTGAATACATGAGGTGGTATCTAGCAAAAGCAGAATCTTCGATCATTTCACTTCCTTCTGGCTGATGTTCAGAGTCCCTGCACCCAAATTTATAGCTCTTTGCTTACACATTTATCATTGTTAATGTGTCAATACCCCAAGGAAGTAAGCCTAGAATTGGCTGCACGAGTCAGTTTTTTCCCAGTGGAGAGTAGTTTATTATTCTTGTTGCTGTTGCTGTTGTATTGTTTAACCTGTGACAGTTTTATAATTAACAATGATTATAAATTCTCTTTTTACTATAATGGCATGAGTCTAAGTGACCATATTGATAGCTTATTTTTGAGTGTAAAAGTTCTAGTTGTAAGTCAGCTGTCAGAAAGCATTTTGTTGTTATCACCAAGCTAGTAGAAAAATGCTCAGTTCTATAAGAAACTACTTTCTCATTCTGTTGCCTGTGACATTGTATAGGCACGAATCTCATGTTCATATATTTCTATATTTGCTTCCTTTTGTTAGAATTTCTGGCCTGCTGATGACTAAGCCCCAGACTCCTAAGTCAAGTGGATGTGAATTTTAGTCTTGGTTCTGCCATTTAACAAACATGTTAACACGAATCCCTTCAAATCTGAGATTTCTCAGCCATAAAATGGGAATGATAATGCATCTACCTCCTAAGGGACTGATGAAGCTTAAATGGGGTAGTGTATATAACACATTTTGTATAGGGCCTAGTGTATAATAATTTTTCAATATGTATTGGTAAATATAACATTTGCTAATTTTATAAATTTTGTATTACAAAATACGTGTATTACATTTAATTCATAGCTACTCTTAGCCCGTGTTGGAGGACTAACTCATTTTCTAGAATTTTGGCAATGCTATGTCTCTCAAGGAGATTTTTCCTAACGAAATAAGAAATTTATCTTTCCAACCTACAGTTTCTTTTCTCATGTTCACATTTCTTTCTTTGCTTTGTCACTGCCTTGACTTCTACCTTTCCCTTCTTGACTTCCTAGTACCCTAAGTCCTCATTTTTTTTCTCCATTCTTCCCCATGTGAAAGTCTGCTCTAAGAAAAGGATATGAGAAACTTTTCCTAGTAAATAATACATTAGTATTCTTAAGGCACTGCAGCAGAGACAGAGTGTGAGAGTTTAATTTCAGTATTTGGGCTGTGGATAAGAGAGGTATTTGCTCAGCAGTAGATTCTTTTGATGCCTCTGAAATCATTGTCATATTTGTGACTATCTATAGTCCATATGGCAGCCATTAATTATACCTGTTGGAATGATCCACTTAGCCAAGGTCAAGCATTCTCTGATTACACGTTCTGCTGTTCCTAGTTGTCATATATTTCTGGCAGCTGTCATCAGCCAAATTTGGTCCTTCTAATTTTTAGCGGCTCTCATCCTATCCCAAGTTTCTGTAACACATGCTTCAGCCTTGTCAAACATGCTTTGCTTCAGCTGAGTTAGTCATCATTTTGTGGGACTTACCTTGGTGCGCTAGTGGCCACATTCTACTATAGGTAATTTCTACAAGTGACTTCATCTCCCTATCCTAGCTTTAATTTGTCTTTATCTCACAAAATTCTAGGGAACACAACAATTAGTCTGCAAAAACATGTGTTAGCTTCCTTCCCAGAATAGGCCACATTTCAATGGTTGATGAATTTAATCCAATATAATCCAACAGTTACAGTTGGAATGCCAACAATGAATAATTTAAATTAACATTTACTGAGCACCTACAATGTTATAGTCATTTACTTGGTTATTTGAGATATATATATCTGCAATAGAGGTATATATAGATATATCTATACATACCCATTTAATCCTATGAAACAATCCTGTGAGACACATAATCTTCTTGCTCTTTTCAGATGAGATTGAGATTCATAGAGGCTAGATATTCTGTTCAAGGTCGTATAGCCACTAAGAGGAAGAGACATGAATTAAAAGTTTCCTGGCTTGAAAGTCCCTGCTCTTCCCCCAAACCAGGTTTTTACTAAGCTTAGGTTAGGCAGAATGAGAAATACAAAAGAGATATATGACTATAGCCCCTTGTCTTCACATGGTTTATAGTTTCTCAAGATAGAGTAACTTTTATGTTTTCCTGCCAGAGTTCTGTAGAGACAAATGTTTATGACATTATTACTTTGGTAAAGATAAGTAAAGCAAACGAACAAGAAAAAACCCTACCTGCTGGAAGTCATCTTTCAGAGGTTTGTTATTCTATTCTGATAAAGATGTACACGTTGGCAAAGTGATTTATAGGAAAGCATGTGGACAGTTTTCAGCTTTACTTTTAGAGTAAAAACTATAATCCCGACACCTGTTCTATGTGTTATACCTGTGTTTCACTGAATGACATGTCTGTCTACCACCTCTACATACAGCGTTTTGTCTAAAAGGTTGGCATTTACAGCTAGAAATTGAGATCACAAAAAGGAACAATTTTAGCACGGAAAATACAAATCCTGTTTTCTACCAAATTCTAATAACTCAGAGGCAATGAATGCTGCTGTCGAAAACAATTTGAAGAAAGTGTGTCTGCTACTAGTTTTCAAATTTAGCAACAATTTTGGTTTTACTTTGGGGTATTGCTCCAGTGGAGATTCACTCACTATTGCATACCTTCCTAGAATACACAGAGTTTTCCTTGTGGCCGTTCTAAGGAGAGTTGGTTATGGATGTTACACAGGACTTTATAGTTACAGTGTTTCATTTGTAATCTTTTCTTCTGGAATAGAATACAAAGATTGTCCTATAAAAATAGAAGAGTCACAGAGACTGTTTCTAGTCATGATTCAATTACTAAGTAGCTGTATGACCTGGTCAAGCCACTTAATTACCTCTCTGCATCTTCCTTTCTCATCAATACCATGAAAGAGCCAGAGTATTTGAACCTTAACATCTCTTCTTAGTCTCACCAAGGTTGCTGTGCGTAGCCTTAATCCACTGTTTACGAGGGCTACATAAAACACCCCAACCACATTATACCTACACATATTCCATGGGTGGTCTATGAGGTTTTTCACAGTTGCAAAGTAATTTTTCCCTATGATAAATTGTACTTAAATACCATTTTGGTCCAGCATGTTTTTCCTTACACTGATAACAAGAATGAGGGCTCAAAAAAGCATAGATACTTTATGACATCAACCTCAAAAATTTAGAGGATATATTCAATATATAACTCTACTACAATGAATATCTATTTATGAATTAACTAATCTAAATCCTTCTTGAATCTCTAGTGAATTTATAATGTATATTTTTAGTACATGGGAACTTGAGATAGAGATTCTTTTATAAACCCTTTTTATCAGTCAACAGCAAGGTATTAACAAGATTATTGCTACCTGTTTACTCCTTGTATCTCCTTAACAATCTTGAAGGCTCTCTTTCAGGTTTTTCTGGAGGATGAAGTTCAGTATAGTAATAAGACAAATATATTTACAGCCTTTTAGGGTCTTCAAATATTTATTCTGCCCTGTAGCATGCCTTGTGGATTAGTAATGGTATCTCTCAAGGTGATGCTCAACTCTCATTGTGCTGTATATTTTTTATTTTTATCCCATGGCTACATACGTTATGGAATAAAAAAAAAATTTCCATGTTATACTTTAAGTGTAAAACTATTTAGGCAAGATGCGTGCTCCTGTATAGATTATGATGACATGAATTGCTTTCTTTCCCCCCAAAGGCACTGGTTAGGCATATTTGCTGTCTTTGCCAAGCCTTTTCTAACTTTTTAAGACTTCTGAATATTCAGATTTCCCTCCTTTTTAACATTTACATTGGAAAATAAACATACTTAGGATAAGCAAAAAAAAAAGAAAACAACAAAAACCTGCATAAAGCAATGCTGAAGAAAGCTATTCTGACAGTTTTAGGGTTGAAATTCATAGTCCATTAGAAGTATGGAAGCTCTAGAGCCTTGAAGGGCTCTCTGCAAAGATTAGAATTTTTAGAACTTTGGTCCAAATTCTATAATTACTTTAAGGGAATCCAAGCTTTCTGCAATTAACAATGTGTAATTAAAAGCTCATGAAGTGTGTATTTGTGTGTTTGTAATTCATATCCATAAATAAGCACCTATGATGTGCAAAACACCTTAAGGGATATGAGCGTATATTAAAATAATTCTGCTAGTATGAAGAGGGAGGGAAAAATAATTTAGATGACTAAGGGAAGGCGGTCAGATGGATATAAATGAGGATGCACCATTTCCAGCAGAGATAGTGGCTTGAGAAAGAGCCACAAATAAGAAAAATCAGCAGGTGTATGGGAAGAGTGACTATAGCATAGGATTCATTAGAGATGGTTAGGGGAAGCATCTAAGACATGGCAGTGTGTACTAAGTAGAAACAGTGGAAAGGTGGAAGGTGGAGGGGGGAAGTATAGTGGAGGTTATGGAATGCCCAGAGAATTAAACTCTTAGGTCATACTCTTATCTAAGATTCTTAGTTTTCTCCATTCAGCCTTCTTTGGGATGATTAGGGCTTCTACCAATAGGAGGTAGCATGCCAGAAAAAGAAGCTTAGCTTGTGAAGGAAAATTTCTGAAAATAAACCAGAAAACTAACTTGCTGGAGGAGTCCTCTTGGTGGTAGAGAGTATATACTATGGGTCAGCCTTCATCTCTGCATAAAGTAAATTTAGGGAATTCCATCTGCAGAAGGTTAGTGACAGGCCAGCGGTGCTGGTGACTGTGCTGAAGCCCTAGGAGAGCAGATGTCAGTGACAAGGCAACTTCTGACTGTGGCCCCGGCACCTGTCTGGGGACTTTAGACTTAGTGACAGTCTTCAACTTGCCGTGTGGACCTGGAGCTATGCCACTGGGCTATTTCCCTTGTTTGGGAGTGGAAGCGGAGGATTTGGTTGGGGGCAGGAAGAGGGTGGTAGGTAATGTGTGTGTGTGTATTTTAGCTTGGTAGGCTAGATGTTGGAATCACAGTCTGCCTTCACCAGAGCAATTTTAATCCATTCCCTTCTGAAGAGAGAGGCAAAGATGAGGGTAGTCTGGGGAGCTGGAATCCCAGTGTTTGTTTTTTTGTTTGTTTGTTTTAGGACACTGACAATCTTGAGACCAACAGAACTTAAGTGAAGCTAATTAACAAAGGACTCACTCACCTTCCTTTGAGGGTTTATACATACCTCAACTACCTAGAAATTCTACTTTGTCTCAACCTGACATTTGATCTTTCTACTTCAGGCCTGGTCTTATATACATTTAAGTTCTTGATTGACTCTGGTTTCTGGAAGACTTTTCTGTTAACTTCTGGTTGAGCCTTTATTCTCCTCCACATGACTCCTTAGCCAGCTCATTTGAAGTGTTCATTCCTAGGGGAAAGTTAAAGTCAAATACGTGAGCTCATTTTCTTTCTATTAAGGAAGGTCTTTAGGGTTTGGAATTCCAAGTATTCAGTGTTTCATGCCTTGGGCGCTCTTTTAGAAATCCGTATATTTTTCTACAGTTTTTCACAAGTATAGAGGATCCAGAGGATTAAAACTGGCTTATGTAAGTCTGGGAGAAAGAGTAAAAAAAACCAGATGATAATAATGTTAACCCACCTCTTTTCTCCCATCCAAGATATAACTCTCTTTTCCATTTTGATGAGGGTTGGGGAGCCCATAGTTTATTTATATTTACTTGACATATGCCCTATGTGGTTGAGCTTCCATAGCCAGGTTGAAATTTATAACAGAAGAAAATGGGAAACCTTTTACCAGAATTCCCTTCCATGCCCCCACACTTTATAGCACTTCCCTATTTATCACTTTCAACTGTTTGCTGATCTAATTATTAGTACTTCCTCCCAATGGAATCATAAGCTTATTTGGGGACTGTGATCTTGTTATACGTATATCATTTCCCAAAGTACTAGAATAGCTTAAGCACCCAATTATTATTCAGTAAATATCTGTTTACTGTTGGAATTTTTCTTTTTGTAAAAGGGTATAGAATGCCTTCATTTTCTTCACACTTTAGTCTGTAAAGAGTATGGAAGGAGAGAGAAAGACACAAAGTCACTTTGGACATGTTTGTCTTTCTCATTTTTGCCCTCTCCCCACCATCAGTTTTCTGTTTGCCGTCTTCCCTCTACAGATTCTGAGTCCCTAAGTCCCTAAGAAGCAAGAGCTACTGAAGATCATATATATCCTAGTATAAAGATCTTAAACTCAGCACATTCTGGTAGGAAACATGTGTGCTTAATTCCTTTCTCTTTGACAGTTTGGCCCAATCAGATGCTTAGGAGTAATATGCTATTACTAGCCCTGAGATGAAAAATTTCAGGACCAAAATAGTATTACTAGTAAAACATCTAACATATATTAAATTTTTATTTATAAAGTGTTAAATGTGTAAATATTTACTGCGTTGAGTGCTTTATGTGCATTGTCACGTTTAATTATCATTACAACTATTCATTAGTGATTACACTGGTATTACAGTCAGCCTCATTATATACACGGGGAGTGAGGCTGAGAGAGATCAAGTAACTTGCCAGCATCTCCATCTCCTAGCTCTTAAATGATAAATTCAGCATTCAAATGCATGCTTAAATTCTACCCATATGGCCTCCATCTTCTAAAACCCTTAGCCCTAGGAAAAATTGACCTCTCATGTACCAATGGCCATGTATTTGGTAGTAGAGACAAAGAGATAATTTTCTAATCACATTTTTCCAGTATCTGTTGGGATAAATTTCAGAGGTTGGTGTTTCTGTTCACCAAATTCACACATACATCTCTTAGAATTGTCACTTTGGGTTATGACAATTAGGATGCATTTCTTTTTATAAAACAAGCATACAGTTAACCCTTGAACAATGTGGTTAGGGGCACTGACCCATCATGCAGTCAAAAATCTGCATATAACTTTTGGACTCCTTAAAAACTTAACTAATAGCCTACTGTTGGCCATAAGCCTTACCAAGAACATAAGCAGTCAATTAATACATCATTTTGTATGTTGTATATATTTTAGACTGGATTCTTACAACCAGGTGAACTAGAGAAAAGAGAATATTATTAAGAAAATCATAAGAGAGTATTTGTTATTAAGTGGTAAGATCTTCATAAGAGTCTTAATCCTCATCATCTTCATGTTGAGGAGGCTGAGGAGGAGGAGGAAGAAGAGAAGTTGGTCTTGCTATATCAGGGGTGACAGAGGTAGAGGAAATGGAGGAGGTGGAAGGGAAGGCAGGAGAGGCAGGCACACTCGGTGTAGCATTTTTTGAAAACAATCTGCATATAAGTGGACGCACGGAGGTCAAACCCATATTATTCAAGGGCCAGCTGTAACTGGGTAACAACATCAGCACCATTGCCATTCTGAATTGGTGGTGTGAGTGTCATTGTTCTTGGTGATCGATATATATGTGTCATGTACATTATCAGATATATTCTTGTTAACAGCTCCCACTTTTTTGCGAAGAAGTCCCAACAAAGCTAAAAGGGGCATTATATTCACTGTAATTATGGAAGATAAACACAACAGAAAATACAAGTTATAGTATATGAAATATAACTTTTATAAGTTGTTTTACAGCTCATATAGAATCACAGAATTATAGATTTTGTTATTCTGAATGTTAATTTTCATTAGATAAACGGAAGATTTATATTGGGAATTTTTGTATCTGTATGCTCTATTGACCATCTATCTATCTATCTCTCTATCTATTTATATATCAATAAATACTGACAAGTATTTAAGCATTAGAATTTTGGTCTTAATCAAATGAAGCTTTCAAATATTCCTTTTCTTTTGCTTTTGGAATCAGGCTGAATTTCCTTGAGAAGCAGAGTTCACACTTTCTCAGAGTTTGCCTGAGGTGTTTTGATAATGTTCACATGAGCATCAAAGTAATATTACACAAGCTCTTAAAACAGACACAACTACTTAACTATCAGTTGATTTCTAAGAATACCGTCATGTGCACCCTTCTTATTTCATGTGTGTGTGTATGTTTTTGTCAAGTTTGTAATAACCACTCTATTAATTCAACTGTTTTAAACATTCACTCACATCCTGTCATCAGTATAACCAAGTGTCAGTTATCCCCCACGGTTAACCAAAGTCTCACTCAAGCTTTCTGTTAATTCAATCATCTTTCCCATCTCCTTATTTCGTCTAGGTGCCAGACTTGCTTTTAAATCTGTAAGGCCAATATATAGGTACTTTATTTATTTATTTAACAAGTATTTTTTTGACGAACACTGTTTTAGGCATTGAGGATACTGCAGTGAACAAAACAGATAAGTCTCTGTTTCCATGCAAATTAGAGTTTATATTCTAGTTGTAATATGGTAAACAAGTAAAAATTGCTACATGAGGTAGTTTAATATAGTTATGAATGCCCTGAGGAATATTAATCCTCAGAGTTATGTGTTACTGGGTGGGGTAGGCATACTATTTTATATTGGGTACTTAGGGAAACCTTTCTAGTTGGTAACATTGAACTTAGACCTGGATGAGAAGCAGCTAGATACAAGAATATCTATGACAAGATTGTTATAGATAGCAAAGATAGATAGATAGCAAAAGCCCTAAAGTATGAATAAGTTTGGCATATTTGAAAAATGGGTTGACCAATAAAGTTTAGAGAGCGAATATTTGCAAAGATTTATTACTGATGATAGTTCTGTAAATGTTCACATAGCTTTAGGGAAGCAGTTAATTTATAACCTTAACCTTAACCTTAGCTTAAGGTTAGTAAAATTGGGATTATACAACTTGCATAAGTGATATATTGGATCAATAGATGTGCCAGCTAACTTTTGTCGTATGGTCTGTTTGATTAAATCTCTAATTTGTGTTTATATAATGTATCATTATAACTTACTACTTATACAGAATGGTCACCTGTTCAGCCCTTCATCTATTCAACAACCGTTTACTAATGTCCTACTCTATGCAAGGTAGAGTATTAGGTGCTGAGTATACAAAAATGAATAAGACCCTGCTCTTATGAAAACATATACAGAAATGTAAATGGCACAGGATTTGAGTATATTTACTGGGAAATATATTTTCTCAATTAAAAAGTATTAAAAATAGAAGAACTTCAGATGAGAATGGTATTGATAAACATAGGTAGGCACAGCTGACGGAGAGGAGGTTAACATATAATATTTCAGGTGTAAGAAGCCATTTGACATTTACTTGTAATGCTCGATTAATGCCTTTATGATGATCTCTGACACAGTGGAAAATTTTATAAATTTAAATGAATGGAAATTGCTGTTAATGCACCCCTGCAGATGATAATACATTTCTGACATGCATATAGGGCCCTGTATCTAAGATAAACTCCTACCCAAGATGAGAGATGATGAAGTCCTTTATTTAGCCCTTCAGACCTACTGAAATCATGAACATCCTCATGGGTCCATAAGTCAGGCTAGAATACATCATCTTCAATCCGACAAGGAAATTAACTAATTTCATGAATTTATATGAACTAATCCTTATATAAAATATGTTATGTATTCATGATAGCCTGAAAAAGTTCCAAAAAGAAAACAAATTTTGGGTTGGTCTGAGATTTTGAGGTTAGAAGTCTACACTTTAAATTTTATCAGCTTGGCTCCCCAAGAGCTTTCCAAGGTGCTGAACGTGCCCTGGCATCTCAGTCCCCCTGGTCTCTGTGCTGGACCTACTGTCTCCATGTTTGCTTACTGCCTTTCCTACCCATACTACCCGCCATGATTGCTGTTTGTGTGATCTCCATATGTGACAGACGTGTGTCCTGACTCCTGCTTTGCCCTACCTTGTAACCTAGTACATTCTTCCACCCATGTTTAACCAGATGTCAATTAAAGTTTATACCTAGAGCCTCCCCCACAAGTGCCTTGACTCCCAATTGTTTCTTGCAACTATGAGATCATCCATTTTATCTCCAATTACAAACGAATTTCATATGATTTTATTTCAGTCCATAAATATATAGAAGTTCTAAAACCTAGCCTTTAATTCATTTAATAAATAATAAAAATAAATTGATAAGCATGATCTTTTCTCATCATCTTCTTCATTGTGGCCTCTTCTTTCCTCCTCTTCCTCCTCCTCCTCATCATCATTATAAATGGACTAAGAATATTTTAATTAAAATTCCTCACATAAAAAGTAGGATGTAGGTAAAATGTAGGTTTAAAAGAAATCTTATAATAATTTAGCCTTAGTAGATTAACACAGAAAAATTTTATAAACACAGGTGTTTCCTATGAATGTATTATCTTTGAACTTGGTAAAATAAATAAAGTGGAGATCACTCCTTACTGCATGTCTCCAGCTTCTTTTAGGGTGAATCTCTTCCTTACTGACTGGAAGACTCAAAATACATTTAGAGAGTTGGAGTTGGTGTTGACAGTCAATGATTGGGGTAAGGGTTTTGTATGCATTTGACCTCTGTAGTCTTCCCTAATTTCATCCATTGTAATTTAAGGAGAACAATATGGCTATAGTGGTTAAGAATGTGAACTCTTGAATAAACAGTGTTGATTATTATCTTAGATCCACCGATCTCTAACTGTGTGCTCATGGGTAAATCTTCAACTTTTTGTATGTATATTTTTTCATCCATAAGCAGGAATAATAAAACATCCTCGCACTGAAGATTGCTATCAGGCTTATGTGAGATAATGTGTACTCAAAGTTTAGTACAGAAACTGAAACATAGTAAACATTCAGAAAAAGTGAGTTATCATCATCATCATCATCATCATCATTAACCTATCTTTTCTTTGCTTTACTTGTCCATATATTTTAAGGTACTCTGGTTCCATGAGTACTTGACATTAGCATGTAGGAGAGTAAAGATTTATTTTCTCATCCATCGCTAGGTTCATGACTGAGGCATCTCTAATAAAAGACAGATTCACAAGAGAAAAGAATACAAATTTATCTGATACAAGTCTTTTTTTTTATGTGACGTGGGAATGTACAAAAGAAAGACTCCCCCCAAAATAGGGAAACCTGTGTTGTTTTATACTTAGGTTTGATGGAGAGTGAGCAGTCTTGGGGAAGTATGATTGCACAAAGCTATCATGACCTAAAACAGTAATAAACTGGGGGGAGAACTTAGAAAGGGCTGTTTTTCAGATTCCTCTTGGTGTCTCTGTGTCTTTGGATCCTTTCCCCCAGGTGCAGGAAGGATAATTCTTGAATGAGGGTCTTAGGACCTGCTTTAGAAGAAGGTCAGAAAATTCTTTCATGGCCTGCTTCAGGGGTTAAAGGGTGGGAGAAGGTCAGAGAGACCTCCCTGCTTTTGTTCTTTTCTCAAATGCCAAGATGCCATATTTTGGGGTAGCATGTCCTGAACCCCTCAGGTACTTGACATTTGGTGAGGGTTTAGTGACTAAAATAGTCCACAGTACCCATTAATTTCTCAACTCAAATGTTGCGAGCTATGAGGAAAGATAGGAAAGGTAGTGAGTGGTTACCCACTCATAAACAACCGTTGTTAACTCACTATCAACCAGCTGATTACATTTGAACTGTTGGCTATGGTGTTGTAATAAACTTTGGAATATATTATATCACCCTTTCTCTTAGTATGGTGATTAAGATTCTGTAGGCAGATAATGCAATATTGACATAATGAGTAAAATGATGATTGATAGTGAAGTTGTGAAAGTAAAAAGGTTCAATGTGCTTAAAAGTCACAGAATTTTGAAAAGCTTAAGAGGTAAGAAGTACCGATGAATAAAATGTGACAACTTGAGACTGGCTGTGCATATGAAAATGAACCAAAGAATCTATTAAACGAGTCATTCTTAGAGTGTGCAGCCTATAGAAACGTAACTATGGCTAATGAAAGTGCCTTTCTAATTTGAATATCTATCTAAACTTCTATTGGAAGAAAACTAGATTTATACATTGTGACTTGCTCAAAATCATTCTTGCCTACCATCATCTCCAGTAAAATACCCTCAGTTTAAAATATATTGAAGTAGATATTTCTGAAATCAGGTTCTTTTGGAATTAAACAAAAGAGACTATGTTTTTCTAGGGACTGCTATAGAAGTTACTTTGTAACAAGACAGATAAGGCAGTCAATATACAGAGGTTTAGTTTTATGGCCAGAACTAACAGTTATTCAATCAGTGAGAGACGTCAGTTAAAGCAGCACTACTTCTGCAGTGGGGAAATCTCAGAGCCCCTAAACTAGAACATTAGTGTTATATTATCAAATAAGTTACAGTTGTTGCTACTATAATGACCCTTGCTATTTAATGAGAGTGTGGGATGTCAGAATTGGGGGAGAAAAAAAAACCAAATGGCAACTAATTCACCACCACATTTATAACCAAATTACCAAAAGATTGAAACTAATCATGCCTGATTTTCAAAATGAGTAATAACATTTAAAACATACTTGATTATACAGACATTTGGATCGTTGATGTCCTCAGAATTCTATAGTCTATGCTGGCTTTAAAGTTGAGATTAAATTGTTCTATGTGCTCAGAGTAGCGTAGCTCTAAGGGGAAGGTGTTCTGGGGAAAGAAAAGAAAAAAGGGAATTTTCTCATCATCACACTGAAAAAGTGCCAGCAAACCCTAAATAATTTGTGTTGATTATACTAAATTAGAATAGTGATGGCTATAATCATTTGATCCCTGAGGCATTAATGAAAATTCAGCATTATTTTGTGTAGAATATGTGTCATTACCCCTGAGCATAGAAATGATTATTAGTAAGTCTGATTAAATCTGGAAGCAGTGACACAAGCTATCTTTAACCCACTAATGACAGGGCCATATTGTAATTTTATGATGAATGAACACAGTTTAGCATTTTTAGCACTTGGTGGGGAAAATAAGAAGTCTGCATTCATTTTCTTGATTAGACTGCATAATAGTACAGAGAAGCTCATAAGGAATGCTACTTAATGAAATAGTGTTCCTGCTGATTGATTAACCTATCATGGCTTCCACAACTCATAGGACTGGTTATCTTTGTATGATCAAAGATATTATTCAGCAACATTATAGAGATCATGAATTCCTAGGTGCAGAGCTATAAAAAACACATGCAGAAGTACCATTTTGCATGCATGCATTGCCCTTATCTTTTCAAATGTTTTCACATATATTTAATGGTTTTATCATCATAGTAACTGTCAGAGTGAGTTAGACTTTTTACTTGTTTTATCAATAAGAAAACTAAAGCACAACACACTTGAGGTATTTGCCTAAAGGCATACAGATTATCAGTAAAACCAACATTGGAACCCCAGCGTCTTGGTTCCAAGTCTAATATATGTTTTGGCCTCAGCAGAAAATTAATTTTATAATTACTGATTGATTATTTGCTATCATTATTTTAAATTTTTTCTTTTTATAAAAATGTCCATTCTGTATTTATGGACAATATTAGAGATTCTTACTGATCCAATGGATCACAATAATGATTTAATTTTTTGTGCTAGGTGATGGGGTTCAGGACACACTACCCCAAAATGTTACTTTCACATTTGAGGAAACAGCAGAAGCAGGTTATAGAAACCAGCAAGAAATCCACTTGCTCCTCCTCCCCTGAAGTGGGCCATAAGACCTAGCTAACCTTCCCCTGAAAATAGGTCATAAGACCCTCATTCCAGAGGGTACTCCCTGTATCTTGAGGAAAAGAACATCCTTATCTCTGAAGACATGCAGGCACAGGAAAGAATCTGAATAATTAAGCCTGCTGAGTTTCCCTAGTTTCTTACCATTAGATCATACCCTTTCATCCTCTGATCATACTTCTGCATAGCTGTCCACTCTTCATCAAACCAGTGCAAAAAAATGAACAGATTTCCCTGTTTCTTTGAGTCTTCCTTTTGGAAGGCTCCTGTGTCAAATAAAACTTACATTAAAGTTTCAAGCCCCACATGGTAGTTCATGCCTGTAATCCTAGCACTTTGGGAGGCTGAGACAGAAGGATTGTTGAAGTCAGGAGTTAGAGACTAGTCTGGACAAAATAGCGAGACCCCATCTCTGCAATTTTATTTTATTTTTTAATTAGCCAGGCCTGGTGGTATGTGCCTGTAGTTCCAGCTACTGGGGGTGCGGAGGCAGGAGGATTGCTTGAGCCCAGCAGTTTGAGGCTGCAGTGTGCTATGATCATACCACTGCACTCCAGCCTGGGCATCAGAGTAGGAACCTATATACATACATACATACATACATAAGCAAGGAAGCAAGCTTTTTTCTCATTAATCTATCTTTTATTACAGATGTCTCATCCATGAACCTTGCAATGGGTGAGAAATCTTTTCCCCCTTATATAGGCAAAATATTTTCTAAAATCCCTTTGCAATTAAGGGCAAATTCTGATTCCAACATAGCATCTACCACTGACTAGTAGCTTGATAAATATTAGTTTCTTTTCTCCTAATTCCCACCTTAATTGCTATGACCCTCTCTGTGGTCTAAAAAGGAATTTTTAAGATTTTTAGTTGACCTGAAAGCTGTGTTGATGGCCTACATAATCTTAATTGATAAAACTCTGTTTATAGGTGCCTACTCAGTAAGGAAGCATAAAGATTAATGACAATACATTAAAATTCATGGCTAGAGAGAGTATAGTTGGTATTTCATTTCCATCAAAGCCACAATATTTCTACTTACAACACAGCTTTGCAAGTGAAACGGCATCCCATTCTCCAAACATTAGTATCATAATGGCATTGTGTGAATAGCTTAAATTTAGGGCAATCACAGTCAAAGATTCAAAGTTACAGGAGTCCTACAGGTCCTGCTTGGCATGCAACAGATTAGGTTCCTTGGGGAAGATAAATCAAGAAATGAATCATTGTAATACAGTGAAATACATGGTATAAGGAGTAGGAACAAGAAGCTATGAATGTGCCTAGGATAGAGAGAAAAAACTCTCCTGGGGTACTGAAAGGGACTTTTGAACATCAAATTAAACAAAGCCAAGAACGTTGAGATTATCTCTGATACTTTCCCTCCCTTACCCTGTAAATATCCTATCAATTCTAAGTTGATTTTCAATTTTACCTCTAATCATTTCTCTGTTCCATGTCTTTTTCTACACCCATCACTGACCTAGGAGAAGCTCTTATCATTTTAATTCATAATGGGCTGATTTATCTGCTTTTCCCATTTCCAGGCATATAACTCTTCAAAGCCATCATCCAGATTATTCGAATATTAAATCTGATCACATCTCCCCCTTACCTGAAACCTGTCAGAAGCTTCTTGCTGCCTGTAAGATAAGGTCTAGACTAATGATTCCTGGGGTCTGGCTTCTCCCTACTTCTGCAGCCTCCTCTCATGATGAGCCATTCCTTGGTGGTGCTTTAAGCTGTGAAATTGTTTCTGGTTTCAAAAACATTACAATCCATTTCATGCCTCTGTGCCTTTCCCTCTTCTCATAATGCCTTTTCATATCCTTCTCCAACAGGGTAAGTTCTATACGTGATCCAATGTTCCTTATCTAGTATGATGTCACAGCTCTTTTCCCATCTCAAATCTCCAATGGATCAGGTACACCTGTGCATTCTTTATCTTATTCATCCTGTTAAAGAAAAAATTATTCAATGATGCTCATTAAAGTGTGGTAAGGAAGACTTTATTCAGGACCATCATGCTGAGCAGAGGGACCACTGCAATGGAATTTTGCAGTGCAACTCCTAATACAGCATGGGCAAGTGGGAATTCACAGCCAAGGAACAGGGTGGGGGTCAGTGGATGGACAGTTACTAAGAGGTAACACCAGGGTGAGGAGAATTCTGACTGACCTGACCTGACAGGAGTCTTGCTTTACAAGCCAAGGTGATCAGATGTCACCTGGGAATTGGTGGAGAATGAAGAACCTGATCAGATACGGAGAGTGATCATATCTAGATCCTTGCACTGGCTTCTAATCAGTCCTTCTGTTATAAGCCCATTGCTCCCACCTGTTTTCAGAAATGGTTGATGCCTCCAACTCCCATATCTTTCTAGGATACCCTTGTTTACTGCTGGCTTCTTTCCCTGAAGACACTCAGCTTTCAGCTTTCTGTCCTGCTGTCAGTTGCTACTCACCAGCACACTTTCCCTCCTCCAAATCTTGTTGACATTTCTCCTTTGCTAGTGTCTTGTCTTCTGATCTCTTTTTGCTACTTTGGGTTTATATAGCCTGTGTTCCTTCATCACTATTTTAGTGGGATTTTGGAAGGACATTCAGATAAAATACCTTGTGTTAAATCCACCACACTTAATGAGAAATTGCCGTAATATTTCCCAAGCTTTAATGTACAGTATGGAATGTGGTCATTGTCTCAGTACCGTGTTTGGCCTCATAAAAATCGAAATGGCAGGCATGACATTGTTCATTTGTTCAACAGGCCTTTTTTGCTTGCCTGTCATGGGAGTGGCAACAAACATTATTTCAGGTAACCAAAAGAACAAATATCATGTTCTTAGTGATCTTCCTTCAGTCCCCCGGAGGAAATTTGAGATTGATAAAACAGCAACAACATCAAAAGCATATTTTTATAAGATATGGAGATGGTCCACATTGTACAAAAGTCTACTACTTGCTACTCAAAGTATAGTCAGCAGACCAGCAGCATAGGCATCACCTGGGAGCTTGTTGGACATGCAGATTCTCAGTCCCCTTCCCCCTGACCTACTGGAACAGAATCTACATTTTACTGAGGTCCCCAGGTGATTCTTACAATTGTGCAAAATAAAAGCTTTGGTTAGAAAGAACATGAATCTTCTGTTATCCCACCTAGTGTCGATGTCTAGGAATTTCATTATCCACGGTTGAGGTCACTGATGCCATGGAAAGTGGTGGTTTTAAAACATAGATGATCATAAGAACCCTGAAGGTGGATTACTTTTTTTTAATGTAGATTCTTCTTTCTTCTACACTGTATTAACTCTAATCCAATTGAGGTAAAATAGGACTGGAAACCTATTATTAGAGCTCCTAAGGTGCTGATCAGTCAGGTTTTGGCATCATCACAGAACTTCAACCTCTTCATCACAATGTCTCTCAGGGACCAAATGTCTTCCATTTACCATACACTCCCCCTTCAACCCCCACCAACCAGCAATGCAGATCTACCATATCTGGTCCCATTTTCCTCATTTCTGCCTTCTCCTCAAGTCACCTATACTCTTGAGAATCACCTGTTCTGTTAGCAGAATACCTACCTTGAGCCAGGACAACACTCAGATTTTCATTTTCCTATTTGCTCCATTCTATTGCTCACGTCCATGCCTAAATCTCTAGGCCTTCATTAGCTGGCAGGTGCCATATTATGACACTGATTTGGGCCTGGGTCAAGTCTGGGGTTCTGAATCAGGAGCCTGGGCTTGTTCGGGAAGAAATGCTGGAAGGCATTGATAAGTGCACAGTGCAAGGAAATAATGCAAGAGGAGTCACCTTGTGGAAAATAGATGCCTCATGGTCTGTCCCACCAGGAGTCAAGGCCAAGAGTGAGAATCCATAAGTTAAATGAACAGATTTTAAAAAGGAGATACCTGAGCATTGGGATAGGGAGAATTGGTTATGGAGAAAATTTCCAAGACAAGTAAATATAGTTGAAAAGGTTTTGAAGGGAGTAAGGAGTTCCTTGGGCTTCTGTGGAGAGAGCAGGTTGTAAGAGCTGAGAATGATAAACCAGCTTGCATAACGTTTTGCTGAACAGTTTAAGTCACACGTCAATTGAGATATCTGTTATTACTGACAAACTTTAAAAGGGTCTAGAACTGGCAAAACAACTAGGTCTGAGCTAAATGAAAAGACATAGCGTGACCAGCTGGGACAGGAACCCAGCAAACTTGCTAATTAGTCTGGAGGAAGTCAACTGCTCACATTTTTATGGACTGCTAATTGCTAAAGTAGCAGCTTGCTCTAAAGACAAAAATAACAGCATGATAGTTGTTTGAATATAGGATAAAGTGGCCTTTGGGATATAGGCTTCATCAACTTCAAAAATATTTTATAGTTCTAAATCTTAGAGCATACACTGCTATTAATGAAAATATAATTTGGAAGTCAATTATTTTTTTTCTTTAGACTGTTAGATGGGAAATTATAGAATATGTGAGAGTCTAGGCTGGGAATTTATACTAAAGGATTTTGTTTTAAAGATAGCAACTCTCCAGTTGAGTACCATTTCTCAGCCCATTTTTAAACACTCCTCCAATAAAAAAAGCTAAATAGGTGATTTTAAAATGTGCTTTATTCTAAAGGCTAAAAGGTTTTTGTTTTTTTTTTTTACTGAAAATGCTCTTTCCACCTTGTTATAGTTGTGAAAAGACAATGTCCCCAAAGAATTTACCTCAATTTTTCACACTTATCATTGAAGCATTCATTTATCATGGGTGTTCAGTAAACATTTGTAGAAAGAATGAGTGAATGAGTAAATGAGCAGGTGTATAGCCTTGTGTGCATGAGAAGGATAGCATTTTATATTGTAAAGGACAATAGAGAACAACTAGTCCCCTTCCATTATTTTGAGGATGAGGAAACTAAGGCAGAGGATAAGTGACTCTTCGGTGGCCTCACAACTGGTTAGTGGCAGAACCAGTCCATTTCTTATGTCTGTCAGTCCAGCCCTCTTTTCAGTCTAAGCTTATTTTCATTCCATTTAATAGAAGAATGAATTTCTTCCACAGGGCTAATTCTGACCTGAATCACATTAAATCAGCAAAGCTTGGCTTTATGAAAGGCTAAAATACAGAATGACAAAACTAAAGCGTCTTTTGAAAAAAAACAAACAACAAAATTCAAAGCCAAAGTAATTGGTGTATTCGGTTTTATCAAGGAGTGATGTTTTCGAAGGCAGAGAAGGGGAAAAATGTAAATTGGTGCCATGAACTTAATTTGAAAGTCTCAATGTCAGACGCGATATAAAGGAGGTAAGCTAGCCCTGAGGAGCTATAACTACATAAAAGGAAAAAAAAGCAGATTTCCTTCTGTAGAGAATCAATAGAAGTTCATATATCTGCAGATTTGTTTATTGCTTGCACTGGTAACCGAAACCCCCTAATTAGATTCACAGTGTACTTAGATATTGCATAGTAATTATATGTGGCAGAGCAAATTCGATGGAGATGGAAATAAGTAGATGAATATTTAGACCCAGCAATACCACTAATGACTCAGATACCAGGTAACATTTCTTCACTGGTCAAATTTATTAAGAAGTGGCTGTGAATTGTTAGTCTTCTTAATGAAAGGTTTGGTTGCATTACCAAAGGGTTGTTAATAATAATAATGATACAGTCACTTATCAAATGTGTGATCCTACCTAAGTTATTTATATTTCTGAGCCTAGTGTTTCTCATTTGTACAGATAGGTTTATAATGGCACCTACCATGTGGGGTTGTTGTGAGGATTAAGTGCGAGCATGCACGTAAGGTTTTGCATAGTGCATTCCCCATAAAAAGCACTCAATAAATGTTAGCTGTTATTACTGTTGTCAGCCACTCCAGGGGAGCTATATTGTAAAAAAAAAAAAAAAGAAAAAACAAAAAAAACCAAAACATACTTCCATTGCTGCTGCACTGAAGCCTCAATAAATCATTGTTTTCTCATTGGTTTACTATACAATTTGTGGCTATTTCTACTCCAAGGTCCTTCACCAAGAGGGGAATGCAAGGTCGTTGAAAAATTCCTCTGGATCCCTCTTTACTTGGTAATCAGAACTTTTGGTTCAAATCCAAAGTTCACAAGTGCCATTGGTACAATTTATCCTAGATCTTCCAGGAAGCTGAGGTTCATTCATTCAGTCACTTCCAGGCTGAGCAAATTTATATTTTCTTAAATTTTCTTAAGTCATTTAATGTTCTCTAAAATTGAGACAATCACAGCCATCCCACTGGGATGCTATGAGGATCAGATGAGAATATACAGCAAAAGTGCTCGTTTGTAAACACCATGCCATTGAGTGTTTATTGCTTATTAACAACCTCGGAAGGTTCACATTCCAGGACTCCTCCACAGCCCAGTGTAGAAGTCTCCTCTTTCCTGAAGCCTCCCTGGAGTTTTCCAACCTCTAGCTAGAAGACACTTTCCTTCCTTTTTACTTTCACCCCATTTTAGCTGATCTTCTTTGGTGTCTGAAGAAGATACTGCCTTGTAGAGCAGTACTTTATTTCATTTCTGCTACTTCACCTTCAGAAGGAAGCATCTATAGCTAATTGCCCTCATTGTCCCTTATAGTGCATAACACAGTATCTTGCCTGTAGTAAATGCTCAACAAATATTTGATTAATGAATAAAGAAGCTTTTATGGACCCATGTGAATCCTAAGTTCCGTGAATTATGTAAAAATAGTAAAAGCAAATAGAGACTCAATTACAATTTTAACTCTTCAACAAGATGATCAAATCCTTTAGGATTAGAAATTAATTAGAAACTTACTCATCCTTTATTTATTCATTCCATTATTCAATAAATATATGTTGAGCACCTTCCAGGTGCCGGGCACTATGGTGGGTGCTAGGAATTTAATTAAACAAAATTAAATCATTTCACCCAATGGAGCTTGCAGTTTGTAAATAATAAGAAATAGGAATAATTTCAAAACTTGCTGGTGCAAACTAAACATTTAGATCTTTTTTTTTAATTAAAAGAGGTCAATAAAGAATTCTTAGCTGCTTTTTCTATCCATTATCCATTCTAATAATTTGGTAACTGTTCATTAGTAAGGTTAAATTTGGCCACTGAGAGTAGGTCAGGCAAATCACTTTTCTGGTTAAAAAAAGCCCTATAGCTACTGGGTGAAATTTGCTTTGAATTATTTTTCATAATCACAAGTAATTGGGCATGTCTTACTCAGTTATAAATAAATATACAGAAGTATGTTGATCTACTTTCCTTAATAATGAGTTTTGAAAACCATAGCTATGTTACTTAAACTTACTTTTCTTCACTTACGAAAAAGTCCAGAGGGCACAAGTAACCTTCAGAGAATATTTCCACATTACAAGGCAAAACTATTTAATAAAATTTCTAGACATACATTTTAATTGAGGAATCATAAGCAGTTCTGCACTGACATGGAGCCAACGTGAGGGCGAATGAGTTTCTCAGCTACTGTAGTGTATGTAGGTAGTTTTAAGTGAAAGAAAAACTTTCTTCAATTGATTCGATTGTACAAACCAAGACTAATTCATTTATTGTTGCTACCTCCAAAGTAGAAGCTACTACAATGTCATATTTTATTTTTATTGTATATATTTATGGTGTACAAGATGATGTTTGGAAATACGTATACATTGTGGGGTGGCTAACTCAAGCTAATCAACGTATTCTGTACTTCACATACTTATTTTTCTGTGGCAAAAACATTTAAAATCCCCTCTCTTAGCAATTTTCAAGTATACAATACATTGTTATTAACTATAACCATCATATGGTACAAGGGATCTCTTGAATGTATTTGTCCTAACTGAAATTTTGTGTCCTTTGACCAACATTTTCCTAATCTTGCCTCAGCCCCTGGTAAACACCCTTCTATTCTCTGCTTCTGTAAGTTCAGTTTTTTTTTTTTTTTCCAGATTCCACATGTAAGTGAGATCTTGCAGTATTTGTCTTCCTGCACCTGTCTTATTATACTTGAAATAATGTCCTTGAGGTTCATCCATGTTGTTGCAAAGGACAGCCTTTTCTTTTCTTTTTTCCCTCCTCTTTTTTTCTTTCCTTTTTTGAGGCTGAATAGTATCCCATTGTGTATATACACCACATTTTCTTTATCCATTTATCTGTCGATGGACACTTAGGCTGATTCCGTATCTTGGCTGTTGTGAATAACGCTGCAGTGAGCATCAGAGTGCAGCTATCTCTTGGACATGCTGATTTCCATATGCTTGCTGGATCGTAGGGTTGTCGTATTGTTAACGTTTTGAGGAGCTTCCACACTGTTTTCCATAATGGCTATACTAATTTACATTTGCATCAGCAGTGGACTATGGTTCCTTTTTCTCCACAACCTTGCCAACACTTATCTTTTGTCTTTTTGATAATGGCTACTCTAGCAGGTGTGAGGTGCTACCTCATTGTGGTTTTAATTTGCATTTCCCTGATGACTAGTGATGTTGAGCATTTTTTCACATGCCTGTTACCCATCTGTATGTCTTCCTTTGAGAAATATCTATTTAGGTCCTTTGCCCATTTGTAAATCAGATTATTTTCTTGCTGTGGGGTTGTTTGAGTTCTTTACATGTTTTGGATATCAAGCCTTTATCATGGAATGCCATAGTTTAAAGATGAGGAATGAATCCTTTCAAGGTAGCCTAGGTCCCTGCCCTAATTCCTCACCCCTCGTACCCCTCCACCTACCACCTCTGTACTTCTACTTCTTTCCTATGGCGGGGGGTTTATGAAAAAAGCAGATGAGCCTTAGAGCATCTGTATGCCACTATTTTTCACAGTAGGTCAAGGGATCGACGAATGGAAACCCCCCAAACTGATTTCCCTTTTGTATCAGTCAAGGTCCTGGCAGGAAAACGGGTGACACAATCAAATGAGGTGATATGAGAAGAGCGATCTATGTGCTATGGTGTGGGCAGGACAAGTCTCGGGTCAGGGAAGCCAATAAGGGAAGGAGAAGCACCCTTGTAGCCATTACCACTCCTAGGCCTGAAAGAGGAAGGGGAGGAGCAGTTACTGGAACCAAGGGAGGGAGCTGTGGCTGTAACTAGGAGAGGGCTGCCCAGGAGGATCTGCAAACCTCAGTAGAGAAATGTAAGCACCAGCAAGGAGGAAGCCAGGGAAATTGATACTCCAGTCACACTTTTCCCAATCTCTGGCCTTCTGCCAATGCCTCCCATTTGATGAGCTTCCCAGAGAGGGTGGAGAATGGATCCAGATAGCCAATCAGAATATCACGTATACCTGTTATCAATAAGGAACATATATGTAGTATGTGTATTGTACGTATGCTCACAAGCAAAAAGCTCTCACTCCTTTCAAGAAATTGTACACACATTATATTTGTCTAATATTTACAAAACCATCTTGAGATGAGCCTTATATTCTCATGTGATATAACAAAAAGATGGTAATGTAGATGTGTTCACAGATGCCTTTCTTATTCCAGCTCATCAATTCCCCCTTTTCATCTTTTCTGAAGAGGAGTGAGTCTTTCTTGCTGGAAGAGAGACTAAGTTAATCTAGATAATGGATGGGTGAGTGAGACAGTGAATGAGTGTGTAGGGTATTAGCCACAAGTGCACAGGCTGGAAGCAGAGCAGGGGTTTCTGAGTGATTTTAAGAGGTAAGGCACTGCAGCAATTCAAGAGTACAAGGGGAGTAAAGGCACAGTAGAAAAACAGAAGGCAAAAATAGTGTTCATCTAGACTGTGCACTGGATTACTTTTCATATCCTTCAAGAAACTTGAGGGAATAATTTAATTACTTTTTACGTTTCTATTGGTATTGAACTGCACTTTTGAATGAAGCACAGCTCGGAGACTGAGCCACATGGTTTCTGCATGTATTAGAGTTGTACTCATTGCACATTTACATAAACTGAAAATAAAGGTGGTTGAATGTTTTGCCCAAAATCGCACACTCAGAGAGTGCAGAGTGGTTGCTCTAGCCCAGGTTTGTTGACTACAGATATATTAGTCTCGATTCAGCTTTGGCTGAAGTCACCTATGCCAAATTTGTTGAGTGATACAATTTTCTAGGGGAAGACTTTCTTTTAATATATGGTAAGTATATAGCTCACCCTTTTATAGTTGGGTAGATTAGTCCTTTACATTCCCTGTGTGAAGAGGGTAGATTAGTAACGGTCAAGTGTCATTGGACCATTCAGATGAATAGTTCTGTGATTAAAACTTGCTTCCTTTATTTTTTGTATGGTATCAATACATCCCTTAAAAGAAGAACTCAAATTTTTTCTTCAATCCATTTAATAATGACATTATTATTTAAAGAATGTTGTTTTTCTAATGGTCTCTAATTGCTCTTAAAGCCTTGTTTGAATGTTAGTACAAATCTTTGTGTTATATGTCACCTGTGACCCACCCTTACTTTCTCTCATTCCCTGCCTTTCATAAGCAGAAAACATCTATTATGCAGGTGTTTTTGCTTATTTTTTTAAAAAAAATAAAGTGAGTTTTGTTCCTGGGATATGAAGGATAGGTCAAAGAAAACAACAATGTAGGCGAATAGAAATTACTAACAACAAAATATTTTGTGGGTATATAGCCTGTGAATTTTTTTACAATCCTGTGCCCATCAGCTTTTTGTAACCCTCCCAACGTCCTTCCTGAGGCCAAACTCACTGACATTTCCACAGCTATTCACTTTTCTGATTCTGTTGTGATTGCTATATATTCTGTTTAGTTTTCTAGATGTAATAAGACTACCTTCCAACTTAATCTGTAGCACTTTATTTTTCTATTCTAAATTCAGGATTAAAAAAAAAATTGGTTAGTGAAAGAAATGACTTGACTCACACCGTGTATCATTCTAAACCAAAATTGAGTTCATGTGTTCTCTTTAGTCTAAGATGAATTAGCGTACCCTATTGCCAATAGTGATGTGAAGAGAAAGTTAAAGACAAACAGCCCGTATCTGACTTTTAGTTCAACCACTAACCAGATGTGCGATCTTAGTTAGACAAGTCACTGAAACTCTCTGAGTCTGTTTTCTTATCTCTATAAAAAAGGCAATAATAGTAACTATTTCTTAGCATTGTTATGAAGATTAAATAAGTTCACAAATAGATAATTTGGAGCAGAGTGCCTGGCACTTAGCAAACATTCAGCGTATGTCCTCTACTATTGTTCCTGCTCCTGCACTTACTAGATATGTGAACTTGGTCAGGTTATTTGACTTTTATGAATATCAGTGTTCACATTCAGAAAGTGGGGATGGTAATATCTATCTCAGAGAGTTTATATGTGGCATCATGTGAAGTTATATGTGAAGTATTTAAATGTAAATTACATATGTGAAAAGTACACAGCTAGGTGTTGACTCATAGAAAGCATTCATTAAATGTGGCTATTATTTTTAGAAGAAATTATCAGTAGTCTTATCAGTAATAAAACCAATGCAACAAAGAAGGGTAGGGGAGAGAGTTTCCCGTTGTTTAAAGGGGGTGTTGATTTAAAAGTTTTAGATTAAGATCTGCAAATGAAGCTCAATTAAAGATGTTTTGAAGCGATTTCACCAACCAGATTTTATTTAATACATGATTACATTATTGTCCCATTAAAATAACTATTTTTAAATCAGTAACACCTCCTTTGACCACCCTGCATGTGGTTGCAGTAACATCCACCAATCATGTTTCCAAATGTCTACGATGCCATTGGCAGGTTAATAGAGCAGATCAGCATATACAAATGAGCATTGCTATGCTGACTTGGTGTAATTTGAATCCAAAAACAAGAATCTTGACAGCTCAGACAGTTGGTTTGATCTTTTTAATACACATGAGATGTATCTCTGGCTATTTGAAAATTGAATTTAGATTTCTAACTTTTTATATTAGCTAAGTACTAGGTATATGAACAAACCTCCAAATATCAGCAAACTAGCCCAAGAGAAGTGTTTTATTTTAGTATTGGTTTTGCTCACTCACATGAAGTCTAAGCAGTTAGAAGCAGAGGAAGGGAAGTGAGGTTCTGGTCTACAGAGTCATAGAGGTCCCAAGGTGACAGAGGCTCTGTCATCTTCAGTGCAGGGCTTCCAGGGATCATTCTAGGTATCAAAATCTAGCTGGAAGATATCCCTGCAAGGGGCAAACATCACTTTTGGCCATATTTCATCAACCAGAAATTAGTCACAAGGTCCCACCTAGATGTAAGCGGAGCTGTGGTCTCAGGCTGCCATTGCTTTGTTGCAATAATTCAACCCTATGGAAGGAAACACAGGTGTTTGGTGAACAGTGAGTGATCTCTGCCACACCCCTATTACTCAGATGAGTAGCAATAGAGTTATTCCTATTTTTCTCTTTCTTCTTTGTTAATGTCTACTGAACGTAAGCAGTCGAACAAAAAGAAAGAAAAGCACTGAACTGCGTATGTTCATTTAGAATAATAATCTTATTCCATCTATCATTGTACTTCTGATACCTGACACAGAATTTAGTGTATATTAGACATTCAGTATATATTCATGAGTGATCAAATGAACACACACTCCCTGCCTTCTTCTTTTCTTTTCTTCCTTTCTTTCTCCTTTCCTTCCTTTTCTTGTGTCTCTCATCCTTTTTTTTCTGATCCCAAACACTTTTAGAGGCTTTATTTACAGTTAAACACTGTGATAAGGGAGAAGAATCAAAGACAAATTTAACCTTGGGAACAGCCATAACAAGAATAAGGAAAAAGAAATTGCCATGAAGTATTAGTAAACATTTCAAAATTACTGATTTCATTAAAAACGGAAAGAATCATTTTAAATTCATCTGTCAGATATGGATAAGCCACTCTAGGAATTTTAGATTCATTTCCATCTTTGGCGTTTAATCTGTGCTGGTGAGAGCCCAGCCTAGACAGAACGCTGCCCCCCGCCCCCCAAACTGAGGGGTTTTGTGTAGGTGAGGCCACTTCATGGTGAAAGCTCTCTCATTCTTTGCTCTGAATCATACTATAACCCAAGATCTATGTTACAGTAAACGAGACACGTTAGTGGTGGGGGATGTCTAACTTTGTTTTGTTTTTCATAGAGTTTCAAGGAGTTCCCTGAAAGGCTCTTCAGTCTTTATATATTGGATATGCCTCAATCTTACTTACATCCGACTGTGTTCTTTCTGATGGTGGTGGTGATGATGGTGTCAACCATTTGTTTGGCACTAGCAACTGTGTGCTCATCCCTGTACTAATCACATTACAGATATCTTTTTTTTTAACTCCCCACATCAGCCCTATTAGGTATTTAGGGATCTAGAAAATTATGTTGAGATAGATTTGATAACTTGTCAAAGGTCAGACATCTTAGGAAGGAGAGGAGCCAGAATTCAAATACAGATTTGCCTGACCTCAAAGCTTGTGTAATTGACCAGGGAAGCTGATGATTATTTGGTTAGGTTATCGAGAGAGAAAAATTATTTTATCCTTTTTTTTTCCTAGAGATATATAGATCTTATAATAACTTTTTCAAAATGTTGGATGAAGGTTGACTAAAACACAAATGTATGGGTGCCTGCATTTTCCTGTGGGATTCAAGGACCGCAGGGTGTTCCTGAATGTTCTATAGGAATCTCAAGGACCTTTTAAATTTTGAGCATTGCATTATTTTGAAAATTAGGTTCTTTTTTTTGTTTTTGAGACAGAATCGTTTATCATATTTTCTAGGTTTGTCACCCCAAGAAGGTTAAGAACCATTGTATTCTGTTATAGGGTCTCTCTTCTCAAACATGAAAAAATGTGCTTGTTTGATTAAAGGCAGATTTTCTAATTACAAAGATAGAAAAAGAAGCAGAATTCTCCCCCCTAAATGAGTAGATCTTCATAGAGATTACATAGACTCACAAAAAATGAATAGATGTTTTTAAAAACCAAGGTTTACTGTGAACTTCCAGCCTCTATGGATCCTGGAAAGAAGAAAGGGATGGCCTCTAACAGAAAAGGGAGGATTTCCAGCTCCTTGCTGATGCAAGCTCATTGGAGGAGGAAGTGGCATGGGTCATGATAACAGTACTTTTCATGTCTGTGCATTCTCAAGAGAACTGAAAACAGTCTCTCATTGGGATAGCCTGGACCTCTTCTGCTGGGATGCTCACCCACAGCATCTAGGATTGGATTTGTGTCCTATTGCCTCCTACTTTCTGGGAGATATGGCCTCTGGGCCCTCCTTCTTTATGACGTCAGCTGGGTATGGTCCAGCTCTCATAATTTGGCATTCAGGAATGGCAGACCAAGTTCAAGTAGCCAATAGTCTTTTAAAAAGATGCTTCTAAAAGCCAGTTATGCACTGACATTTCTGAAAGAGTATGTGTGCCTAATTTCCAGCTGCCTAATTTCCAATGATAGTTCATCATTCAGCTTTACATTTAAGGCCTTTGAGCTTTGATTCGTTTAGGGAACATTGGTGAACAAAGGGATCGACATTTATAAAATGGCAGATGCAGGAAGTCCATGTCCCCAAAAGGAGATTTTCTGGAGCCTTCTAACAGTTAAGAGAATCTGTTCTAAGTTGACAGTAACTTCTTGAATTCTGAGTATCCAGCATTAGCTTGAGGAGTAAAATGTGTGAAGAGCAGACATTAACTCTTTCCCAGTATAAGACATAATGCCTGTTCTTTAGAAATTTACAGTTGGTTAGTGGGTGATACCATGGGAAAAATATAACACAATTTGTTACCGAATGATAAGTAGCATTCTGATTTTGTACAACTCATTGTAACATACTTTTAAAACAATATTTTTCCTATTTCCAGGAAGAGTGACAGTTTTCCTCATCTTTGAAGGCACAGAGAAGTGCTAAGCAACATGTTAACCTTTTCTCTTTATTCCTCACTTCCTCCCCCACCCAAGTCTATTTTTCTTCGTATTGGTCTTTACTGGAATCCATAAAGTTAATTCAGAGTTATTCTCAGTTTCTCTACTGTGAAGAAAATTCAATCTTTATGAACTGGATTTAAAAACTATTTTGTAATGTAATCATGCAACCAGGCATTAGAAAGGACCTGGCAGAATCACTGATACAGATGACAGATACCTACAGGAGCTTACCGTTTAGTTGGGAAAGGAATCTCTCTCTCTCTCTCTCTCTCTCTCTCTCTCTCTCTCTCTCTCTCTCTCTCTCACACACACACACACACACACACACACACACACACACACTCACCCCAGAAGAACAATGTTCAGGTCAGTATCTACCTGTTTGTATTTGTGTGACCTTGGACAAGTCACTTAATCTCGCAACATGTATTTTCTCATCTGTAAGATAGGAGGAATATCTTATTTCATAAGGCTATTGGTTATGTCAGATTGAATCACACCTGGGAAATACCTTAAAAGCTGTGAAGTATGAAACAAGTGTTAATTTTTATTATCTAAATCATATATACTGATGCAAGAGGAGTCATTTAATTGTTTTCATTTTTAGAATCTGATTTTCACATAACCAGTTCCATATTTTATGATATTTAATATGACAAGCAAAAGATCTTTTTCAAAGGGGAAGAATAAATAAGATTAATTTCCTGTAAATCCTTCAAATTTTTATTATCTGTCTCTTCACTGGGAAAATGTCTTCTTGTGTTTTCCTAAATGGTTCCATCTTTCTGTAAATGATTATCGAGCTGCCAAGAGCAATTTGTTTTCAGAGAAAGCATTGTGTTTGGGGTGCAATTTGAGTTTGGAATCATGACTTATTTCATTTGTGCTTGATTACTTTACTTCACCCACTGCATCCTTGCACCTGACACGATCTGTGGCTAGCTTCTTTTGTGATTTTGGGAGTGGCTGCTCCACGCACTTTCTGAATATTTTCCCAATATTTTGCTGCTACAATGCACGAGTTGGCATAATGTTCTGGAGTTATATGTACATTTACTCGCTCAACACACACTTAAAAAGTTCCTGGTATGAGCTAATACTCTACTGAGCACCGAGCACTTGATAGAATCACTGACACAGAAGACGAATCACTGGCCCCAGGGATTCTGCAGTATAGCAAGGAGGTGAAACACACACTCCTATACCACAAGTGTAGGGTGTTCACAGGGACCCCAAAAAAGATTTGTCTCCAGAACTTGTGAATGTGACCTTAATTTGGAAAAAGGAACTTTGCAGATGTTTAAAGGTTTTGTGAGGAGATCATCCTGGGTTATCTAGGCGGACCCTAAATCCAGTGAAAAGTATCTTTGTGAGAGATGTATGGGGAGAAGACAGAGAGCCACATGGGACACGGCCACATGAAGACAGGGGCAGAGAAGGGGGTGATGCAGCAGCAGGAAGACGACAGGCAGCAGAGATCGGAAGAGGCAAGGAGGAAAGGATCCTCTGGAGCCCTCAGAGGAGTGTGACCCTGCCGATGCCTCAATTTCAGATTTCTGTCCTCCAGAACTGAGAGAATAAATCTCTGTTGTTTTAAGCCAACAAGTTTCTAGTAATTTATTATGACAGCCTTAGGAATCTAATGCAGCAAGAAATAGGTAAATCTACACAGGACATGAAATTACATGAGAGGATCGGAGTTCTGTGGAAGTTTAGTATAAAAATTCACCTATTATTGGACGTGTGATCTTTACAATTGGTCTGGAAGCACTGAATTATGAAAATGTCATTGCCTGGTGTGCATCAGTTATGTTTATAATATAATTACAAATAACAATCGCAGCACAAATTATTTCCGATAATTTAGTTTTACCCCAACGTCCTCCATTAAGGTTTAATTTTAAATTACCATTTCATGAAATAAATGCCAATTTCTCACGGAACAATGTTCTTCACATAGGAGAAATGTGTAAGTTCCCTGCCTGCATTGGGCCGCAATATAACTAAAATTACAAACAGAAATGAGGTCTGCATTTTCGTAGTATTATCTTATTGGGTAGTACGTGCTTATGAACTTGGCATTTTTTAGCTGCAAACACAAGTCTAACAATATCAAAACCTTACAGAAAGGAAGGCTCTATCCTATAGACCCCACTGATGATATTAGAATAAATCCAGGAATTTGGATGAAGTGCTATCTAGTCTCACAAGTTGAAAAAACAAAATTATCTTCAGGCACCCATAATGTTAGTGTCATGGGTTAGGGTGTTTTGGGGAAAAATGAGTGTTGCTGGCTGTGGGATTTGAGTGGTGCTAGCAATTATTCAATAACCAAAGCTGTTGAAGCAGCACTGTACTCCCTAATCAACATGCTGTCGTCATACCATTTAGTTCTCAAAATATGCTAGAAGCAAGGTACCAATGTTAATGAGTAGTAGAGGCAATTTGAGTATCACAAAAGCTTAAAATATTAAAATTTACATTTGTTAGTTTTGTCTGGCTTAGTCGATGGTGACTTCAAACGGTAATGTGGTAAAAAAGATTTCTGGCCCCAGACAAGACACAGTGGAGGGATCTTTCTGGGAGGGTGCCATGCCTGTCTAATATTAATACAACAGCAGCAATAGCAACTTCTAGGTTGTACCAGGTAAGCAGTTTCCATCTATTTATTCCTTCAGTCTTCATAACAATCAAGAATCAGGTTTATAATTATTTACCATATTTTACCAATGAAATAACTGGAGCTTAGAGAGGAGAAGCAATTTGTCCCAGGTCATACTGCAGAAGTGAGCAAAGCCAGGATTTCTGAACCCCAGCAAGATGACTTGAACATTTGTGCTCTTCAGCACCCCTGGTGGGTGTGAGTGGTATACGGAAGACCCATTGAGTATCTGGGATGAGTAATGTCTTCAGGGATATCAGGGAACTGACTGTACTCCCTAATCAAAATGCTGTCATCATACCATTTAGTTCTCAAAATATGCTAGAAACAAGGTACCAGTGTTAATGAGTAGTAGAGGCAATTTGAGTATCAATTTGGATGGATGTAAAAATCCTATGCTTCCTTGTCTTGAAGCTGAAGCGATATCTAGCATGGGTTAACTGAAAATTGAGGCAGAATGAGAGATTCATTACAGTTGCCACAAATGAACACAGATGGACACTCTTCAAGTAAAGGCTCCTATTGAATTTTAATGGTGCTCTTCTGCAGAGCACATTTGCAGAATGGGTCATAGCATATTCATGTTTCCCTTTAGCTTGCCAAATGTGAGATGATTAAGGAACCTGCTTATACTTTAAATATTCTTACCATGTATATGTATATTTCAAATGTATGTGTCTGCAATAAATATTTGTCAAATGAATATGAATGTATATACACAAACATACATGAAGCAACAGGAGCACATGCATTTAATTTGACAAATATTTGTTGAGTACCCACTAAATATAAACTTGGGCTGAAAAGTTATGCAAATGCAAACAGAATTCTTTTCTGTTTCTAAGGAGCTTTATAAAGGGAAGTGAGACATGCTCACCACTGTTCTGGTAGTGGTTCTCAAAGTGTGGTCTGTAGACCAGCTGTGTTGGCATTACCTGGGGAACTGTTAGAAGTGCAAATTCTTGCCCCTCTCCCTCAACCATAGACCTGCTATCTGAAACCATGGATGTGATTCAGGAAATTTCTTTTGAAAACTCATCCAGGAGATTCTGATGTACGCTAAAGTGTCAGAACCACTGGGCTACCGGAAAGCTTTAGATAGTTGGAGGGGACATTTGAGAAGCCTTGAAGAAGGATGTCCTATTTGACTAGGGTCTTGGAGGACAAGTAGATTTTGGCTGATAGAAATGGGGAGAAGGAGGGGGGGAATAAAATCAAAGAGAAGAGAGGAAGTAAAAATTAGCATGTTTGGGTTGGAGTATTAGCTACCTGTGGCTGAAAATCCAGATGGAAGTCAGGCAACAGAAGGCCCTGAATGACCTGAATGACATGCTTGTGCAGTTAGACACTATTTCTGAAAGCCATGGAGAGTCACTAAAAGTTTCCAAGTGGGGAAGGAGTGTGAGCAAAGCTACTTTCTGATAATTTTTTTGTACCCAGTGAATGAAATTCAGCAGATGTACTGAGTCAATAGAACTTCACAGTCGTAAGTCAATCTTTTTCTTCCCCATTAGGAACACTTCAACATTAAGAATTATCTATAGGTCATGGCTGGGCTATGTTATCTCTGCTCTTTCTTCACTACTCTGATGCAGCGTGCAACTTAATTTCAGTAACTCAGCAATGGCCAAGTCTTTCGTGTTTGCATGCAGTATGTGTGTGTGTGTGCGGTGTTTGCTAATAGGGAGTCACACAGCTGCTTTTGAATTCAGCTGGGCTTTAGGAAGCAGCATAAAAACAAAGAAAAAATGTTGCTGCCTGCTAGTGCTTTCTTTGTTATTTGGCAATCAGAAGGATGACTGTGCTCTGAAGTGGTGCAGGTGGCCTCTTCCGATACTAATTCCAGCATCTCCACCAGTTCAGCATCATAAGGGAGTTCTCTGGAAAGGAAATAATTCTGTCCCTACCCCTGATTGCTTCTATTTGTCCAGTATTGTGGGCACCTGCTTGGCCACCCACCTTCCTTTTCTTCACCATCCAATTGCATCATCTTTCTCTTTTCCTGGGTCAGCCTGTGCATTTCAGTGCATGCACACCCTGGATGCGCTCATCCATTCACTGGCTTTCTCCCTGCAATTCTCATTGTGCCTCCCTTTGTTGGCATAATTGATCCTCTGCTTTGCAAGAGCAGGTGGATGAATTGGTTTATTGCTTTAGAAAAAAATCTTCCCTCTTTTCTCTTTTATTGCACTGATCTTCAGTCAATCTTTGGTTCCGCCAGCTCGATCTCTCTCTATTGACTAATCTCTCCGCATATCTGTCACGATGGCAGTGGGGCAGTCCAAGCTGGGTCTGCCATTGAGTGAAGAAGGTGAAAGCCAACTGATAAAGTACTAAAGTAGCTGTGACTCATAGTGTTCAAGAGGGGGAAGGATTGAGTCACTAAGGCCAGTGGTACTGATTAGCATTTAGCTCGTCCCCTGAAAGGGCCCCTTAATCCCAGGTGGAGCAATCCCATTCATCCTCCCCACATCCTAATGGAATTGCAGGATTTAATAGCAAAATCATTAAGTCTTCTTTGGCGCATCTATCTAACACCTCAGGATCTTTGTTAAACACTTTTATTTTTCTTAAATTTGAACATTTTGAGGGTGTGAATTTACTTAGTTAAGGACCTTAAAAGTCCTTTATTCTGTCTAGTTTTAAGTGATTTGAATGCAGGCATTCCTCAGAGAGATTGCAGGTTCAGTTCCAGACCACTGCAATAAAGCAAATACCACAAGAAAAATTCACACAAATGTTTCGGTTTCCCAGTGCATACAAAAGTTATTTTTATACTATATTAATTAAATGTGCAGTAGCATCATGTACAATAAACCGTGTATATATCTTAATTAAAAATACATTGTTGCTAAAAAATGCTAATGATCATCTGAGCCTTCAGTGAGTTGCAATCTTTTGGTGATGGACGGTCTCACCTCCATGCTCATGGGTCCTGACTGATTAGGGTGCTGGTTGCAGAAGGCTGGGCTGGCTGTGACAATTTCTTACACTAAGACAACAGTGAAGTTTGCCTCATTGATTCTTCTTTCTCCATAGCGTGTGATGCTGTTTGATAGCATTTTACCTACAGTAGCATTTCTTTCAAAATTGGAGTCGATCCTCTCAAGTCCTGCAGGTGCTTTATCACCTGAGTGTATGGAATATTCTAAATCCTCTGTTGTCATTTCAACAGTGTTCACAGCATCTTCACCACAAGTAGATTCCATCTCAAGAAATCACTTTCTTGGATCATCCTTAAGAAGCAACTGTGCATCTGCTCTAGTTTTATCGTGGAATTGCAGCCATGTGGTCCCATCCTTAGGCTCCACTTCTAATTGCAGTTCTCTTCCTCTTTCGCCATATCTGCAGTTACTTCCTCCACTGAAGTTGTCAACCCCTCACATTCACCCATGAAGGTTGGCATCAACTTCTTCCAAACTCCTGGCAATGTTGATATTTTGACCTCCTCACATAAATCATGAATGTTCTTAATGAAGTCTAGAATGGCGAATCCTTTCCAGAGGTTTTCAATTTACTTTGCCCAGATCCATCAGAGGAATCACTATCTATGGCAGCTATAGCTTTATGAAGTATGTTTCTTAAATAAAAATACTTGAAAGTCACAAGTAACTCCTTGATTCATAGGCTACAGAATGGATATTGTGTTAGCAGACACAAAAACAACATTCATCTTCTTGTACTTCTCCATCAGAGCTCTTGGGTGACCAGGTGCATTGTCAGTGAGCAGTAATATTTTGAAAGAAATCTTTCTTTTTGAGCAGTGTCTCAACAGTGCGCTTAAAATATTCAGTAAACCATACTGCAAACAGATGTGCTGTCATCCAGGCTTTGTTGTTCCATTTATAGAGCACAGGCAGAGTAGATTTAGTATAATTCTTAAGGGCCCTAGGATTTTTGCAATGGTAAATGAACAATGGCTTCAATTTCAAGCCATCAGCTGCATTAGCTCCTAATAAAAGAGTCAGCCTATCTTTTGAAGCTTTGTAGCCAGGCATTGACTTCTCCTCTCTAGCTATGTAAGTCCTAGATTGTGTCTTCTTCCAATACAAGGCTATTCTATTTACATTGAAAATTTTTTGTCTAGTGTAGCAATCTTTGTCAATTATCTTAGCTAAATCTTTTAGATGAACTGCTGCAGCTTCTACCCCAGAATGTGATGCTTCACCTTGCATTTCTATGTTATGGAGATGGCTCCATTTCTTAAACCTTATGAGCCAACCTGTGCTTAGCTTCCAACTTTTCTTCTGCAGCTTCCTCACCTCTCTCAGCCTTCATAGAGTTGAAGAGAGTTAGGGCCTTGCTCTGGGTTAGGCTTTGTCGTAAGGGAATGTCGTGGCTGGTTAGATCTATCCAGACCACTAATACTTTCTTCATATCAGCAGCAAGGCTGTTTCACTTTTTTATCATCTGTGTGATCACTGAAGTAACACTTTAAATTTCCTTCAAGAACATTTTCTTCGCATTCACAATTAGGCTAGCTTCTGGCTTATCTCATCTTTTGACATGACTTCCTCACTAAGCTTAATCATTTCTAGCTTTTGATTTAAAGTGAGAGACGTGTGACTCTTTCTGTCACTTGAACACTTAGGCCATTGTAGGGTTATTAATTGGCCTGCTTTCAATATTGTTGTGTCTCAGAGAATAGCGAGGCACAAGGAGAGAGAGAGAAATTGGGGAATGGCCGGTCGGGGAGCAATCACAACACACACATTAATTGATTAAGTTCACTGTATTTTATGGGTGCGATTTGTGGTGTCCCAAAGCAATCACAATAGTAACATCAAAGATTACTGGTTACAGATCACCATAACAGAAATAATAACAACAAAAAAGTTTGAAATATTGAGAGAATTTCCAAAATGTGACATGGAAACATGGGGTGAGCACATGCTCTTGGAAAAATAGCATAGATTGATTTGATCAACAAAGGGTTGCCATAAACTTTCAATTTGTAAAAGAACGCAATAGCTGTGAAGCACAAAAAAGTGAAGCACAGTTAAACTAGGTATGTTGGTGCTAGATTTCTTTCCTATCCTTTGAGGAGCCTTTTAGAATATAGTTAATTGCATTGTACTGCTCAGTAATCTCATTTTTAATTAATATGAAATTACATAAGTTCTCAACAGGGCATTTGATGTCCACTAGAGATCACAAACATACTTTTATTTCAGCACAAGAATCTTCTCTCTTCTATCCAGTCAAATAATAATAATTATAGTAGAGTTAGTTAAATATGGTGCTTATTATTGCAACTTTTTAGAATTCCAATAATTCAAGCACAGTTACTACCTTACATGTTCTCTAGTATGTCCAGCTCAACAGCTGTGTCTAAGGTTCTGTGTTAGATGTTGTGAAGTTAATAAAGGCAAATGGAAATACGATTACTGGCTTACAGAGGTTGGCTGAGAATTGAGTCAGAAGAGAGACAAACAGACTATACATATGGCAAAGGGTAACATTAATAGGAGCTTTTATAGAGACTCAGAATGTATTGGTAGGAAAGAGAAGAAAGAACCTAATTCCAGATGCTAAAACCGATAGAAGCCACCAAAAGGAAGTGTGAAAAATCGAATGACTATTGGTAAGTAAAGAAGAGGAGAAAGGACATTCTGGGCAGAGTAAAAGGCATAGAAATGAAAGAATAAATGGAGTGTTTGTGAGCAGTGCTTGGTCAAGAGGGACTGGGGACCATGGAGGGTGGTGGGACATAGTTTGGGAAAGTAAGCTGGGAGCATATGTGACGAGGATTTAGTTTGGTAAGCAGTGGGTAACCGTTCATGGTTTTGAGTGTAGGTTGGCACACTATGGCTCATGGACCAAACCTAGCCCCTGTCTGCTTTTGTAAATAGAGCTTTATTTGAACACAGCCATATTCATTTACTCAGAGACCATCTGCCCCACAAGCTGAAAATATTTGCTATCTGACTTTTTACAGAAATTTTGCCTGCTTCTGGATTCATTTCCATAAAGTACAACTTTCTTTTGTGCCAGGATGGGCCATCTAGAATTATAATGGCCAGTCATTGGAAATATAGATACTTCCAGAGCAGCATGTTTCACGTAGCGGCTCAAATATTTGAATGAATGAATGAATGACTGTATGTTTAAGATATCATGGTAAGAGTAGGAAGTATTGCTTATTTTTTGGACAAAAGACCAATGTGAGGGTAATCAGAGAGTAGTGTCCTGTTTGGATCACATTCTGGTTTTTTGGGGGAGAGACATCTGAAAACATTTGGGAAAGTTTGTCACCAGAATTGATTCAGAGGATAAAGCTACAGTTCTGAGAAAGGCCCCTTGGGACAAATATGGGATAGAGTACCCAGTGAGACACAGAATGGGGTGATGCTCAGATGACAGAATCCTGATGGATTGTGACCATGACATTTTTCAAGCATCCAAGACAGTCCTACCTCTTTGTGCGCTGACCTCCCCACCCCGACTCTGTCCTAGCCAGCACCCGGTTCTCAAGAATTACATATTCATCACAAATAATACATAGGAAATTTCCTTTCTTGCACCTATCAATTATTTACTAGTCAGTGGCAGGTTGGAGAGAGGAGAACATAATTAATCCAGGATAATTTTACATATATAAATTTCTTCTTTGTTTTTGTTTAATCATCAATAATTTCCTTGGCCCTTCATGGATGGCATATAGCTTATTAATTTATACTTAGTGATCTTTTAAATATAATATCTGGGCTGGGTGCAGTGGCTCATGCCTGTAATCTTAGCACTCTGGGAGGCTAAGGCAGGAGGATGGCTTGAGCCCAGGAATTTGAGGTTCCTGTGAGCTATGATGATGCCACTATGCTCTTGCCTGGGTGATAGACTGAGACTGTCTCTCACCTCCTCCTCCAGAAAACTCTACATGGTTAACTCACTTTGACTTCATGGTATTTGTCTCACATCATATACTTTTGTCAATTTTCAGAGTCAGAAGATGTATTCTGCCTTTCCTTTATGCAGTAGTGTGACCCAGAGGTCTCATGTAAAGCCCATGCCTCCCTAATGTTAGAAAGAGCTGAAAATGAGCACCTGTCCTCCCCTCCCTTCCTTCCTTCTTTTTAATAAATCTAATGCTTATAGCTGGAAGAACTATGGGATTTCTTAAAGGAGCCAGCATGGAAGAGTAAAAAGTTGGTGACATATTTATTAAGTACCAGGAAGTTAAACTTCCGGAGAGCTCTCAAGCTAATTATTACTCTTTGTGCAAGACTGGAGGCTCTCAACTGAGAGAATTAGTGAGTGTTTTAATATCTGTATAGGTGCATTTAAAAATCTAGACTTCATTTTAAACAAGGCCTTTGGAGGGTGCCTTAAACATGGCTGAATTTCCACAGGGAACCTGCACCTACCGCAATGTGAATTTCCTAGGTGCAGTGATGACATGAACCACATTGGACTTTTTCTTACATTTTATCTTCAAGAAGCAAGAATGAGAAAAGGAAGGGGGCAGGAACTGTTTGCATTAAGAAGAGATGCATAAACATCTTCAAGTGGTGCTGTCCACAGCACAGCTGCGAGCTAGGTTTCTTTGCATGTGTGTGTGTGTGTGTGTGTATGTGTGTGTGTGAGAGAGCATGTGTGTGTATGCACCTATGTGTGTGTGCATGTGTGAATACGTGGCTAATATATCATGTCTTAGGTTATGTTCTGTAAATTCATAGATTCCTCCTTTTTTTTTTTTTTTTTACTTCTCTTTGAATTTCATCTCTAGTTTTTTCCCCAACAAGTTATTCACTTTGCCCACCTATTTTTGTTAGCATATTATCCTGATTGGAAATAATTGAAATGGTTGATAATTATATAAAAATCTTAAATGCTTTGGCTTGTTCATTTATCATAGAATTTTAGGGAGACATCTTGGTCAAGTGTTGGTATTTTCAACCATCACATTGAAAAAAGTTGTGGGGCATCATTGCAGTGTTTGGAAATGATTTTTTTAAAATTAGAATAGGTTCACAATATCATCATGCGTTTGTATTACAACAAAAAATATTTGCTATCTGACTTTTTACAGAAATTTTGCCTACTTCTGGATTCAGTTCCATAAAGTGTAACTTTCTTTTCTGCCAGGATGGGCCATTCAGAATTATAATGGCCAGTCATTCCTTCCTCCTTGTGTGAGCGAGAGAGGAGGAGAGCCCGCTGGCCAGCAAGAGCCCTGGCTTTGTTTGAAAAGCACCTTCTGCCTCTGAGCATCATTTCTCAGGTGTGACCAGGAAAAAAGCAGCGGGACTCTTTTCTCCAGGAAATACAACCCCCAAAGTCAGAAAGGATAAACCACAGTTGGAGGTGCCTAGGGAAATAATTACCCCCTTGTATAAACTCTCTAATCCTCTGCTTTGGGAAAACAAATAAGAGAGAAAAAGAGCAGAGAAGGAGGAGAGTGAGGAAGCTGAAAACACAGGAGAATACTTCACAAGTGTTTGCCCTCCCTCTAAAAATCAAGAAATAGAATAGAACCCATCACATATTCTTGGCAACCCAGGGCCCTGGTTGTCCCCGGCCCCAAGCCTAAGAATTGCTTCCTCCGCGTGCTGTAGATTGTTTGACTTGGGAAGATTTTACTCACCTCTGTGTCCCATTTCTCAGATTGACACCCAGCACATGGGCACAGAGTAGGAATTCACTAGATGGCCTTGGTTTGCTCGTGTGGTCTCCAGGGGAGATGGGCGCCCCACTCGCCTTCACTATTCTTCCTGAGCTTTGCAGCCTCTTAAGTGTTAAGGGACTAGGGGGTTATTATTATACTTTATGGATATGCATCACATTAAGCCAATATGCAGTCTTTACAGAATTTCAGCAACATGTTTATATTTATGAGAAAAAAGAAGAAATTTTAGCTGACACAATACCATTTTGCGTGTCATATAAATGCCTTCTGCTCAGTACAATCATTTTTGTGAACTTACAATAAAATAAAAACTCTTAAATGTCCCTATAAAAAGTACAGATTCTCTAAGTTTTATTTTGCAGGAAAATACCAGAAGTTCTTTTCTACCTTTATTTAGAAGTGTAGAACTTCAGGTCTCTTTTTCGTGTTTAAAGGCGCGGTATTGTTCCTTTGACACAAGGTGACGGAGTTTTTTTCTGTAATTCTCTTGTGTTCAGACCTGCCGTTTCCTCCCCATCCTGGTCTTCAAGGAGCTATAGGAACCCAGCCTAGGAACATTATTTCCTCAAGAGTTGTCATTATGTATTTTCACTATGGTTTCCTCCAACTTAGTGGGGGAGGTATTTTGTCTTCCTCCATCTAAAAACAATATTAACCAATACTAACGTTTTTGAACCATAGTCTATGCTAGTTTTAATTCTTAGTTTTCTGAATGTTTTGATACTTTAAAAAAAAAAAAATTGCAACAACGCTGGCAGCGGGTTCTTTTATTTTTTTCTATCACTACAGATGAGGAGATTGAGGCCTAACAAGGGCCACTTTGCTTGTGGCCTCAGGACCAGGATGGCTGAGTTTGGAGCCTGCAGGCCTTTGGCCTCCTGGAGACTTTGACAGCTTCCGGGTCCAGCAGGCTCACGGCATCAGCCTCACTTTCCAGTTTGGGTTTCTGTCCTGTTTTTCATTTATGAAAAGGTTTATCTTGCTTTGAAGGCAGCATATATCTTCATTTCTCTTGCTTTTTCTTTTCTTTTTCTCAATATCTATCATTATGTTTTGTGCAGAGTTGGAGACTCAAAACATGAACTTAAAATACCACTTTGCTTGGAAATCTTTTTCTTTTTCTCATTCTACTGGGTACCCATAAAGTCTGGCACACAGACTAATATATATAATGTCATTAAAACTTCATAAATATGTAAAAATAAATTGGTATTATCTATGTTTCCACACTTTATGGCTACCCTTCTTTAAAGGAAATTTTCCTGAGAACTAAAAATAAAAACACCATGTCCCCAAGTTTGGATTAGTACAGGGAGAAGGGAGAAAGGCTGAGAAATGGAAAGATAAAATTATTTATTGTTGACGTCAGTGTAATGAATTAATTGAACTGCACTCTTCGTTCAGTGCCCGCTCTTGCTAGGGATGACGCTTCCTACATTATCTCATTATTCGTCACATAGGCCAGCCTGGTAGGTTTGAGGAGCCCATTTGACAGATGCACAAGTCCAGGGAGATCAAGCAACTTGCCCAAAGTGACGGAGACACTGTGGTCTGGGCAGAAATTTCCAGTTTGGTCAAGTCTAAAGCCCTAGCTCCTTCCCCTGCATGCTAGAATTAATATTCTGTGACTTCTCTCACCTAATTCCCAGACTCACCCCCAAAAGAATGACTTAAAGATACTATTTTCCATGTGCTAACAATACTTTTCAAGATGCTTACTCCATCAGTTCATGCTCCAGCTCAAGCTCTGGTAACCCTTCAAGGGGAAGATTTGTGTCTGATTTTCTCTGTTTCCTGAACCACTCCTCCCTCTGTGTTTATCTCTATGGACTCATGTACTGAACCTCATGATTTCCTTGACCATTACATTCTCTTTTATTCCCCCTCTTTTCTATACCACCTGTCTTGGCCCTAACTTGCATGCTTTTCCTTTGTATTTTTCTTCTGATATTTTACATGTATGTATTTTATCACTTCAACCCGACAGTTAATATTTTCAAGGGAGAACCTGTGAATTTTCCATGTTCTTTTTGAGGTCCTGATGTCCTAGTTTATAATTGTGAACGAAAATTAAATTTTAAGGCTCACCCCCCCCACCGGCTGACTAAATGGACCCCCTCGTGGCCAAAGGAATATCCTAAAACTAAATTGCCTGCCAGGAAGAAGGAGGTCAGACATGCCTTATCATGCCCCACTCCCTTCTTGGTGACATCCTTTGTAACCCATTAACAGGCCTAAGGGTATGTAACCCATTAACAGGCCTAAGGGTATGCAAGACAAACCTGCGGGTCCTCAATTTACACAACAAATCTATGTCCAGTGGCTTATCTCTGATAAAGAGCTCCTTACATTGAAACATGCCAAGCCTTTAGACAAAGCTTCATGTCTTTAACCAATTACAGGCCAAAAAAATCTTTAAACCCACCTATAACCTGTAAGCCCCCGCTTCGAGATGGCCCACCTTTTTGGGCCAAACCAATGTATGTCTCCCACGTATTGATTTATGACTTTACCTGTAACCCCTGTCTCCCTGAAATGTATAAAACCAAACCGTAACCCAAACTCTGCGAGTCCACTGCTCAAGACCTCTTGGGCGTGGCTCCGGGTCATGGTCCTCGAATTTGGCTCTGAGTAAATCTCTTTAAAATTACAGAGTTTGGTCTTTTTTCCGTTGACATGATATGAAAGTCTTAGTGTGAGATGTGGGTAAAACAAAGTCATTTGGAGATTTATTGAAATGATCTCTATCAAAGTTATTGTCAACTGCAGTTTATTCTGCTGTTATTTTTACGTTTAATGACAAGCAATTCAGAGTTCACCTCCCCTTCTGCCTCACGCTCCAAACTGAGACTTCGTTGTGTCCCAAGACAGGTGTGGGGGCTCTGGTCGCCCTCCTCTCCTTGTTAAGACACAGGTGAAAGGTGGGCGCATGGTGCGGAGCATGTTGCCTTCCCCTGCCTAGGTTCGGCTTACTTTGAGCCATGCCCGACTGTCCAGCTTGTCTCCCTAGCTCCCGTTAATTTCTGGATCCTTATCAGCCCTTGAAAGTCTGGGCTAAGAATTTCCTTTCCTAGTTTGTTGCTTCATCTTCTTTCTTTCCTCCCTGCACACCCCCCTCGAGTATTCAGGATGGAGGTAAACGCAGGCTGAGCCAGCAATCCATCTTCCTTGAAGCCTATTTGAAGGTTGTCTCCTACGTAAGGGGGCTAGAAATGAGGACTGAGAGTTCGATTCCAGCACGAAGGCCAAGCGTCAGTACTGATCTACCTTGCAGTGTGTTAAATAGACTCTGGCATCAGCTAAATTATATCTGCAAGACTGAAGTATTTTGATCGAAATGGACAAGCAAGCAAAGGGATTTGCAAAAGAATTCTGTTTTCTGGCACGGGCGTTGCAGTGAAGCCTTGTGCGGAATCTCACACTCGAGCTCCCTCTGGTGGCGACATAGAGACATGCCTCACTTTTGTGCTGCCAAATTATTTCGTGAAAGAAATAGTTTATTTGACGTTAAGACCTTATTTTGAATTGAGTTTTAACCTGTAATGTGTTTGGTTGCCTCTTATGTATTTATTTTCTATATTTATTTAATTTCTATTATCTATGATACAGTGATAAGTTATGACATGCATTTTATGGAGTTATTTTAAAATATGATATTTCAAAATGCCATTTAATGTTTCTTGGAGAGATTCAAAGTGGTAGAGTACTCGAATGAGAAATTGGAGGAGGAGGAGGAGGAAGAAAAGGAGATAAACGAGGGAGAGAAAGGGGAGCAGGAAAAAGAGTTGAAGTGCTAAAACAAATCAAGATTAGCACCTAATTCTAAAACATTCTTTTAAAATCAAACTACTTGGACAACAAACTCCAAATTCTGTGATGGTTTCCCATTGACTACAGGATGTAAGTTAATATTTTTGCCCAATGTACAAAGCTCTTAGTGATCTATCCTTGCCTACCTGAGTCCACAGTCAACTCTACAGCTGCTTACCTTGAATTTTATGTTCCTGAAATACTAAAAGATTACAATTCCCTGTGTACAACAGTGTCGCTCACAGCTCTGGGGTTGTGCACATGGTGCGTTCCCACTGCCTGGAACATGTGCCCTGCCTCTTATCCTCTTGTTAACTCATATTATCCTTAGAGTCTCAGATCAAATGGTTTTCTCTCTGTGAACCTGGGTCTTTATTTCCCCACGGAGTCTGAACTCCTGCTTTCCCCCAAGTTCCCACTTTGTAATGAGCTTTTATATTGCCTTGGTCATTCTTTCTTCTCTCTAGACCTGAGTTCTGAGCATGAAAACCATGAAGTTTCATTTTTCTGGTCCAACGTAGCACAATACCTAGCACAGGCACCAAAGACAAATGTGTTGAACAGCATCGTTCCCGTTCCTCAAGTGTTGAGCGGACATGTAGTAAAAAAAAGCTGAATGTTTTTTTCAGGTGATGCTGAAATTTGTTACTCACCTAAAAAGTGACAATTTATTATGACTTTGCCTTTTAAATCATTACACACGTTAGTCTTCCCTCTTAAAATAACTTGCTATTTACTTTTGACATTACCGAGGAAGAAAATCAGGTTCATATGTACGATCTTTTGGACCCCGGTGACATGTGGCTCATAGGAAAAACAACATACGATGGTGGAAGCCATTGGTCAGTGGCGCAGTTTTATGTTATCCCTTGAATGAAGTGCGACTTACAAGAAGCATGCATTTCTTGCCTTGTTAATAGTCATTGGGGCTCTCTGTACAAGCAAACGTGAGGGGAATGACTGTTGAGTGACAGAGCCTATGCGATGCCTTCCACTTATCCACCCCTGCCACAGCCCCGTTCACTGCACACTTACTCTGTTCCAGGTATTGTGCATGCGTCACCACAGCTTACCCTCACCATACAGTGTGACACTGGGCCAATGATTATGTCTATTGGTGGATGAAGCCATGGCTCAGAGAGATCAAGCGACAGGTCGAGATTATTTGGATAGTAAAAGGCAGGGTGAAACTCAAACTCAGGCACTCTGGTTATGGAGCTGGGCCATTTTTTAGGGCAGCAGTTCCCAACAGGGGCAATTTTGCCTCCTGGGGGATATTTGGTAATGTCTGAAGACATTTTTTTAATTGTCACAACTGGGGGAGGGGTTTTACTGACATCTAGTGGTAGAGACCAAGGATGCTGTTAAATATCTCAGAATACACAAGACAGTCACCACAACAAAGAGTTATCCAGCTCAAGATATTAATAATGCCAAGATTGGAAAAGCTTGTCTTATGGGAATAAACCAGGCAGAAATTCACAGCAACCATGTTTAATACACCAACCAACCCTTGACCTTTGCCGTTTTCTCCCAGTTGCCTTTCTTTAAAGGATTATTTGTTCTCATGGCTTTGACTGTTACCTCTATATAGATGATTTACAAAAATCAAGTTTAGGTGATTGCTAAATGGAATCCTGACCTCTCTCTTGAATTCTGGCTTCTCATTTTCGACTCTCAGGAGGCCATTTTTATTTGAATGATTCGCTGACAGTTCCACCTATCCTCTGTAAATTCAAAGCACCTGTCACTCCTAATTTCCCCCTCTGTGGCTTTGTCCTTTATACCCCAGGTACTGTTTTTCTCATTTCCTTTCCTCTTTTCCGTGGTTCTCTCCAATTCCCCATCTCTAATCAGCTACTAAATACTGATGGCCTTTCCCTAAACTAGTTTTCACAATTGATTCCTGTGTCCCCCGCCACAACACTGACCTTGGTCTTCTTCGCCTACCATAGTGTTACTGTAATAGCGTTCCAGCAAATCTTCCTGATTCCATTCTTTTACTCTTTCAATGTTATCCTGAACAACCTCCCAGTTAATCTCCCTAAATGAACTCTTTTGCTATATGCCTTTAAGCAGTATTCTTCCGCCATCGAGATCAGTGCAGATTGCATCTTGCATTTAGTATCTTCCAGGGTTTGACTCCCACCCTGTCGTCTTCACTTACGGAAACTTCTAATCTCTCACATGCTCCATTCTCATCTCTGCCTCCACTCAGCTGCCGTCTCTGAGTTCTCCAGATGGATCACCCCAGCTCCTCCCCACCCGTACAAAGATTTCTTACTCCTAAGACCTCATCTTGACCACTTACCTGTTCTTTTATTCTTCCTCTTTTCTACACCACTTACCCTGGCCCTAAATCATGTGCTTTCCCTTTGTATTTTTGTTTAATGTATTTTATAAGTATACATTTTATCATCCCAACTGGACAGTTTTTTTCAAAGAAGAACTAAAGAATTCTTAATTTTTCCCCCCAGAACCTGATACCATAGCTTTTTTGAATAAAAGTCTGGCTCTGTGATCTGGGTAAAATGTATTCATTTTGTAAGTTAATCATGTTCAAAATGATTTAAAAAATTATATAATATGCCAATCTTGTACAATCCTATTAATATTTTCCCAATTTGAAAGATAATCCGTAATCTATAAGTAAAGTTTATACATGAAAATAGTAAAATTAAAGTCGATAAAGTTTATGTGAGTATTATATTCAGAATCAATATTAGTGGACTACCGTAATTATTACTTAAGCCAAGAAAAAGAAATTTTTTAAAAAATAATATGTGGTGCAATATAGCATTGTAAATTTTAAGAAGCAGTAGCAAAGGCTGGAATAATTAATGTTCTACAAGGGTAATGGGTAGACAAAATTAAAAACACAGTTATATTTTTTGTTATTGATAGAGAATTAAGCCATAAAAATCAGTACACTGGTTATTATTTGGAATCTTTTGTTAAACTTGATTATGACATAATTCTGTTTGCCATTAAAAGATAAAATGTTTATGATACTTAATAAAAGTGGAGCAAGGATTTCATTACATTATATAGTTATAATTTCAGTGAATCAACTACAAGTTTATCAAAGGTTATTTATATTCTGGTCTCAGTCAAATTTTCCAGTTTTATTTCCCAACATTTCCCTTTACTGTGTGTCCTGTACTCCAACCAAACTGAATTACAACTACATTCTCCCTATTTTCTCATCTCCACTGCCCCGTTGTTTCTTCCACCCAGAACACCCTTTCCAATAGTTTTCTCCATGTGTAACCCCCTTCCTGACACTGCCCAAATAGCATCTATACCACCAACTAACCTTCCTTAATCCCAAAAATAGTCAGGCCGTTTTCTGAACTCCCTTACCATTTACTATTATTTTCTTTCTTTGGTGGCACTGATTTCTTTCTACTATGTCTAATTAGTATGAACGGGCATGACGTAACTTTTCTACCAAACAATATTTCTTTAGGGAAAGGAACGTCACCAGTGCACCTCTATTTCCCTGACCCCATACAAGCAAACCCATTGCAGTGGCTGCTCAAAGGGTAAGAACAGAGCTGGACTCAGTGACCAAATTCAGAAACTTGAATCTAGTGACAAGACCCATTCATTCATAGCGTCTGTCCCATCTCCTCTTCTTCTCTTTGCATTTTGGGTTCTTTCTTTCAAACTTTCCCCACAAGTCTGGAGCTGTGGCCCTGGCAGATTAAGGCTTATATACAGCCACATGAACAGAGAGGGGAAAAAAAGATTTACCTGCCGGATCGTCCCTATTTTAGAAAAATAGGGAAGGACTTTGATCACTTTGGTGTGGGTCATGTGTTCATCCTTGAAGCAATAACTGTGGCCAACATGATCTAGTATGATGATTGGCTGAGTCTGGGCCAGAGGCGCAACTCACAGTCAAAAACTCAAGTCTGTTACCAGGAATAGGAAAAAGATTGCAGGGCAGATGAAGCCAGTATCCCATAAAAGCAGAAAGAAGAAGATACCTTTCATTGTCTCGACACACAACAACAGGCAGTGATAACCTTGGCATTTTAAGGTTTTTTTCTCCTATCAATTTTTCTGTTATTGAAATTGGGCTGCATTTTTAATTGTGGATCCTGTTTTTTTTCCTTTATTGTTATAAAGTCAACATTGCTCCATAGTCTTGTATATTCTTCAAAAACAGATGGGGTACTTTGGAATAGTATCTCCTGAACGTGCCAGAGATGTTGCCAAGTAACACATTTGGCTTTACATCAGATAGCCAGTTGTCTGTATCCATCGTACACAGCTTTTTAGCTGATCAGAGTGGGGATAGAGTTTTCAGGGGAAGTTAAGTAGTGTGCAAACTTTGAATTATGTAATATTAACTAACATTTTCTCACTGCTTATTTTCTAGAGTAGATTTTTGTACATAGGCTTCCCAACTTGTATGCATGTTTCCCATGCCACATAGAGTTAAAAATGTGACTATTTATAGAGTCTTTCCAATTAGGATATTTATTAATAAGACAAAAAGTATATATTACCTGTCTTAAGAACATAGGTCATGTCTACACAATAGAAAATAGACATTTTGATAAGAAATAACACAATGCATGCAAACAGCTGTGAGCATTTCTTTGTTAATAAATACCCTTTGTAGCTTAACACCTTCATTAATATTTCTGGCTAAATCCAATCCTCTTATATCTGTCTCTTCCATTATAAAACCAAAAGTGTAGAGTTGTAAGAGACTCCTGAATTTATCCAGTCCAATGTTTCAAACCTTGCAGGAGTTTCTTTTATAAACCCATAGTAGTCAGTCATACTTTTTTTTAAAATGCAACCAATTCTCTCTTCATGTTGCTGTAGGGAACTTGCTGTCTCACCAGTCAGCTTCTAGTTAGGTAGTTCTGATTGTTGGAACTCCCTCCCTCCTCCCACCAGTTTTTGTCAGGATCTACTGCCACCTCTGTTCTCATATTGATTATAGTTTATCTTTTAGAATTATATAAAAAGATCTTTGCACATTTATAAGGGGTCTTCAAAAAGTTCATGGAAAATGTATATTATGAAAAATAAAACTATGCAAACATTTCAAAGTTTTTTTGCACCAAAATTATCTCATACTAACTTGTTATAACATGTCTGAACAAGATCTAGTTTGAGGCACTAGGAAGGATAAGACATCAGTTTGAAAAGGGCCCCTATGAGTGCAACATGAATTTTGTGAAAATTGAAGGAAGAACCAACATCAAATTTATGGTTAAACTTGAGTGGACGAAGGGAGAAATCATTCATGCTTTAAGAAAAATTTATGGGGACAATGCCTCAAAGAAATCAGCAGTTTACAAATAGATAACTCATTTTATGGAAGGACAAGACGAAGTTGAAGCATGCAATGGCAGACCATCTCCATTGATTTGTAAGGAAAAAAATCCCCTTTTTTGGGTCCTAATTGAAGAGGACTGAGCACTAACAGTAAATACAATAGCCACCACTATAGACATCTCAATTGGGTCAGCTGACTGAAAAAGTTGAGAAAACTTTCTACTCAGTGGGTGCCAAAATCTTAGCACCTGGATCAGCTACAGACAACAGCAGAGCTTTCCATTGACATTCTAAACAAATAGAATCAAGATCCTGAAGCATTTTTTTAAAAAATTGTAACAGAAGATGAAACATGGCTTTACTAGTATGATCCTGAAGACAAAGCACAATCAAAGCAGTGGCTACCAAGAGGTGGGAGTGGTCCAGTCACAGCAAAAGCAGACTAGTCAAGAGCAAAGGTCATGTCAACAGTTTCTGGGAATGCTCAGGCACTTTGTTTGTCGATTTTCTGGAGGGCCAAGGAACAATAACATCTGCTCATTACAAGAGAGTTTTGAAAAAGTTACTCAAAGCGTTAGCAGAAAAACGCCCAGGAGGCTTCACCAGAGAGTCCTTCTCCACCACTACGATGCTCCTGCTCATTCCTCTCATCAAACAAGAACTATTTTGTGAGAGTTAGGTGGGAAATCATTAGGCATCCACCTTACAGTTCTGATTTGGCTCCTTCTGGCTTCTTTTTGTTTCCTAATCTTAAAAAGAATCTTTAAAGGGCACTCATTTTTCTTCAGATAGTAACATTAAAAAAAAAAACAACTGCATTGACATGATTAAATTCCTAGGACCCTCATTTCTTTAAGGACGGACTAAGTGGTTGATATCATTGCTTACAAAAGTGCCTAGAACTTGATGGAGTTTATGTTGAGAAACAAAGTTTATACTTTTTGTCTTTTCCATTTTCCCATGAACTTTTTGAAGTCCTCTCTAATCCTCTATCTATCTAGTTACCTCTATAGTCCTCCATCTATCCACCGACCTACCAATTTTTTATCTATGAAGTTTTTTTCTGACAGCTGAAAAAAGAACTATTGTATTTTCCTCTTGCTTTCTTCCTTCCTTCATGATCTGCACTCAGATCTTTTGATCATTTCTGGTGTGATACTTTTCTCACCATCCATTTCTGTTCCATTTTCTATGTGGTCAGGTTCTTTTAAAAATATGCTATCCAAAGTGAGCACTCTGTTCCTGCTGTAGGAGAGAGTTCATTGGGCCTTTTCTTGTTGTGATGTGGACTTTTACTTCCATCGTGAATATGGCAGAAAGAGCCCAGCAACTAGAGCCCAATTGCTTGGATTCACACTCTGGCTCCATCTCTCACTGGAAGTGTGACTTTGAGGAAGTCACATGTTATCTCTGTCCATAAGTTTTCTCATTTGTTGAGTGCAGGTATCAGTGGCAGCTGTCTTGTAGGGCTGTGGACAGTAACACATCCTTGACAACAATAAGCCATGAATATGTCCTACCATCATCATAACTTAACTTTTGTTGCTATTTTAACAACCACATCGTGACTATTTGTTACCACTACTGGATCTTTAAACTTGCTGCTTTCCCCACCTAAAGCATTCTTCCCCATGATAGTCACAGGACTGGCTACCTCTCATCTTTTAGCAACTGGAACGTCCTTCCTCAGAGAAGCATCCTTGACTGCTGTTTCAAATATGTCTCCTTGACCCAGTCACTCTCTAGCCCTGGTTTTTATTTCATTTTCTTAACAAATCTTATCACTATCTGAAATTATCTTCTTCATTAATCTGCTTGATTATTAGCTTTCTCCCTTCATGGAGATGTAAGACACCTGAAGCCAGAAACCTCCTTAGTCTCACTTATCAATATCATCACAGCACCTAGACTCGTCCCTGGCACATGGCAGACACACAGTAAACTTTGTTGAATAGAAGCTTTGGGTCCATGAAAGCTTCCAGACACTTTTCAGATGATTTTTTTTTCCAAGATCTCCTCCATCCCATATCATTGCAGTGGATATTTAAAACCTAAATCTAGACATTGTGTTTATCCTCAATAAATCTGACTTTACATTTAGAGTCCTGGTATTCTCATATTTTCTTGAATTTAATTCTGGACTTTATAGTAATTATCACTTTATGATAATCATTTTCTGCTTACATTGGTTACCATTTATGAAGTACTCTCAAGTTTTTATACATCATCTCATTTAATATTTAAAACAACCCTATGAAATAAATACCATTTTTACTCCCATTTTAAATAGAAAGATGAGGGAAAATAAGGTCTAGTAATTGGTCAAAGTCCCACAGCTAATAAGTCATAGAGTTCGTATTTGAACTCAGATAGTCTGACATGATAGCCTGAATAATTCACTAGTATTATAAGCAAACTTCTGAGCTTTGTATGACTTGCAACTTGGAGATGTGTTTTATCTATATCTATATTCAAGTCATAATATTTCTTCATAATAACACTAAGCCTCTGTGACACTCCAGTACTTTCCATCCTGTGTAATACTAAACCAGCAATCAATACACTTTGGTCATGATGTCAGTGGGTTCAGTATCCATAAGCTGAACACATGATAAGCCTGCTAAGAGGAAGTTGATAAATGTTAAATAAAAGTCATAATATTCTGAAATTTTAAAAAAGCAAATTAAAAAAAAAAGCCAAGACAGGCTATCTGGCATTTCTTTGAAGTACTAACTCATATTTTTAGCAGAAATATGTTTTCCCAAAGCTGTTTTGCTGTAATTTGAAAGCATATTCTTTTTTGCATGTTCACATTTCACCTTATTTCCCAAAGGATTTGCAGCGACTTGGCATAGTAACACGTACTAAAATAATGGCATGATGTAAGTAAGAATGAGAACTGTGGTGTAGAGATAAATAAATAATAATAAAACACAAGAATGTGGGGCGGAGGATGGTCTTAGAGAGATACAAATATTTAGACCTTGAGGAACCACTCACAGTTGCCTTTGTTGAACCTCAAATTTGTATTTATTTTTTTTTTAAATTTCCTGGTGGCCAATAAAATAATGGAGACATGATTAATTCTTATTATCAGCAAAGAAAATGTATACCAGTTATTCAAGAACAACACAATTTTTGTATTACATAGCTCGATAACATATTTCTGCATAGGCCTTTTTAAATATGCGTTCACTGATAGGATGAATGTCTTCCACAGCACAGCTAAAATAAATTGCTCTGTTTCATGTGACTATTCCGTGTATTGTCCTTTGGTAAAAAATGGTTCCAGAAAAGAAAATCTGTAAGGAATGGAAAACCCAGATAATAGGGTCAAAGGGTAGATAGAACTTAGAGATCCATCTTTTCTAACAGTCCTCCTTAAATATTCATCTTACCTGGGATTTTGAATAGATTTGGACAACAGACAGCTCAAAGTGAGATTCTCTGAAAAGCATTCGAATTGTTCTGAGTGGTTTATTGTTGAATTCGTGTGTTTTAGAAAATAGATGAGAAGACATAGAGGAGGATGACAGCCTTTTCTGGAAATTTAGGACCTAATTGAGTTTCATTTTTTAATTAAAGGGCTCTTTCTCTCTTCCCCCCCCCCCCTCTATATATACATATATATGTGTGTGTATGTATACACACACACACATATATATATATATATGAAATTGACTTTACCAGATGTTTCCAGTGTTTATTCATTTGTTCCTTCATTCTTTCAACAAATATTTACTGAGCACATACTGTGCTTCAGACACCTGGGTCATAGCAGTGAATAAGACAGGTTTAGTTTGCCTTCAGTGAAGTGTACCTTCTAGTGAGAAAGGCAAACATTAAACAAGATACTAATTACTCGGTTGCAATTTTGGTGAGTTCTGCTGAAGACAAGCATAGGGTGAAAAGTGAGCACATAAATGGGAAACCTGATTCCCTTTTTAACCCCTTCTGGTTTGGATGCAACTTTCCTATATTTTGGAAGCCGTTGCCTCTAAGATTAACAGCCTTCTAATCACTAAATCCAATGTCCTCTTCTAATCTTATCAAACATTTGTGTTCAGTAGTGTGAAGTACTATGATGATTTTTAAAGTTTCTGTTTGTGCCTTTGTTTTTAGCAGTGCAAATCTTTTATTTAAAAGAAATGAAGCTCATTTGGAGTCCAGAAATAGAAAAGAGATAAAATATGAACTGTTTTTATTTGGAGATGGATTTAGGAAGGCGGGAGCTCTGGCTCCTTGGGCTTTCCCTGCTCTTGGCAATTCCAGGATCACCTTTGCATGACCACGATGGTACTAGTTTGGAAACTACTATTCTAGAAGTATCAATGCTATCTCGTATTTCTTTATTTATTGGCTCTCTGCTAGCCCTGCAGAGAGTGCCTGAAATGCCCTGTCTCAGCCCTATTCCTAATTCTATACTGGATTCTCTGAGCACTTGAACTGATCTAAGCCAAAGAGGAAACTCTGGTTTCTTCTTTGTGGTTTCACAAATCTAAATGCTCTCCACTTGCTTTGGTTTATCACCAGTGATTACTGTTCACACTCCGCTTCCTGCTTAGGTCTCACCACCACCTCATTTATCAGCTCATCTGTTGTGTGCACATGGATTGATGAGGAAGATTAGAAAGAAAGAAAGGTGACTGCATCCATTGATGGAATCAATGTGTTCTGGGTTCCAAATATGCACTAAGCATTGTCCAAGAAAGTTGAGGGTACAACAAAGAACAGAAACAAAAATACCTGCCCTCTTGGAGCTCATGTTCTAGTGGAGGATACAGACGATAAACAAATATGTTAGAAATTAAGATCGTATGGCAGATGGTGATAAGTTCTTTGTGGAGGAAATAAGCAGAGAAAAAGGATAAGGGTGTGTCAGGGTAAGGAGGGCCATGGTTTACTATTTAATATTTTAAAGAATGAGTGAAACAATGCCTTACTGAGAAGGCGGCATTTGAACAAAGACAAGAAGGAATGAATGATGCAGCTATCAGGGAGAAAAGCATCACAAACAGAGGAAGTGGCGAGTATAGTGGTGCCTAGTCAGGAGCCTGGCATATTTGAGAAACAACAGAGAGGTCTGTATGGGTAAAGCAGCTAGCAGGAGACGAGACTTGGAAAGGGGCAGGGAGCCAGCTCATGAATGGTCCTGTAGGCTATTGTTGGGGCTTAGGCTTCTGCTCTCAGGGATGATTGGGTAGAAGAGTGACATGATCCGACTTCAGTTTTGAAAGGATCCCCCTGGCTGCTGTGTGGAAAATAGAATGAAGGGGGCAATGGCAGGCGCATGAATCTCATTTGGAAATGGTTGCCACAAAAAAGAGAAGGAATAAAGGGCATGGAAGGAGATGATTTGTTCAAATAGGTTTCTCCCTCTGCTACATTTGATAAAAAGAAATGGTAGAGCTTAGCAGAATGGCTGCTAATAGAGGAGAAAGAAAAAGTCAAAAATATTGAGATAGTAAATGAGTAGTGATTTAAGTAACGGAAAAGGGAATATTGGAAAGAGATGTTTGCCTAAGAGCCGGTCACGAAGGATGACCCTGAGGCTCAACAATTATCCTCCCATTGTCAACGGTATGTGCAAGTGTAGATGATTAAAGATGTGAGAATAAAAATCGAGGAAAAAGTCAGGATAGAATTTTCAGTTTGATATTTTCAAATATTAGAGTTCTGTGTGGTTTATAAAATACTGTTATTTAATATGTTTTATAACTATCTGAATGAC
>NW_012150840.1:18527107-18548536 GCF_000956105.1 Propithecus coquereli
ATAGTGAAAGGGGGTGCTATTAATAATTACACTGAAACTGGTATAAATAGCACTGTCCTGGAAAACCCAGACATATGTTCAACCTCATAATATCTGTTTTCTTGCACAAAACAGTTATAATTTTATTCATTGATGGTGCAAACTGGGTGCAACAGAAAGTGATGAAGTTTCATGATAGAAAAATGTTATAAAGCAATGAACCAGGACAGTTGGTACAGTTTTTGGTAGAAGGGATAAGTACTTTTAGATGGTAGGTCAAGTCAGGAAGGCTTTTCTGAGCTGAGACCAGAATGACAAAGAACCAGCTATGGGACACTCCATGGCAGATGTGCTCTGGGGAAAGAGAAGCCCCAAAGCCCTGCCATAGAAGTCAGCCTGGCCTGTTAGGGAAGACCTGTCGAGATGGAGAATACAAAACCAGGGGAGCTTGGAAGGAGGTGAGATCTGAGACATAAAGAGAAGCTAGTTCATGTGCAGCCATGGAGGTATGGTGGGGAATTGGGATTTTATTCTAAGTGGTGAGAAGCATGGCAAGTGATGGAAAATATCTCATGTACTGGTTTGCAAGAGCTGCCGTAACAAAGTACTGCAGGCTGGATGACTTAGCAGAAACTTACCTTCTCATAGTTCTGGAGGCTGGACGTCCAAGATCAAGGTGTTGGCTGGGCTGGTGCATTTAGAGGGCCGTGAAAGAAAGATCTATTCCAGAACTCTCTCCTCAGCTTGCAGATAGCTGTCTTCTCCCTGTTTCTTTGTATTGTTTTCTCTATCTGTGCATGCCTGTGTCCAAATTTCCTCTTTTTATAAGGATGCCCATCAGATTAGATTAAGGCCCACCCTAATGGCACAATTTTAACTTAATTACCTCTTTAAAGACCCTATCTCCAAATACAGTAACATTCTGAGGTGTATGGGGGTTAGCAATTTTTGGAGGGATACAATTGAATTTTTGAAGGGATGCAGTTCAGCCCGTAACACCCCCGTAAGCCTGGAAAGAATGGTAGAGATACTTAATTAACTGAGTAAGAGGTATTTAAACCCAATTTTAAAGGAAAGAGGCATACAATCAGGGGATGAAATTATACTTCTGTTTCTAGTTATAATATGGAGGTCACAACGTAAAATAGAAAGCAGCTTTATATAGAGGACTATAGCCTTATATAAAGGGCTATATTAAGAACTCTTTAGAGAGGTCATTACTTAGTTCTCAGATGTCTAGACATTGAAACAGAGTTTGTGCATAACAGACACACAATCTTGAACTGTTGATGAAAGAAGGTATATAAGAGCTTTTGGTTGTACCAAGATCTGGAGGGGTAGGATCCGGACTAGGAATGGCTGAGGGTGACCGTCCTTTGTTCACAGGTGGTAGGTAAAACAGGGAATGAGGAGTCATACACAGAGGTACATGAAGGAGGGCCACCTACTCTTCAGAAACCCAGGTAACTGAGTGTGAAAGCACAGACTTTAGAGCATCAATCCCACTTGGTGGAATGCTTTTTATATGACAGATGTTCCTAATACACATTATAAAGTTGGTCCAGGAACAAGGTAAAGGTGATAGCTATCTTAAATTATCTGAATATTTTTTTGGGGGGTATGTGATTCTACAAAAAAAATGAAATAAAGTATCTGTGTTAGAAAGGACAAAAGCTAGGACAAATTTGCTAGCTTTAATCTCTTAATTGGGTCTTGAAAGCTAAATTCTAGTGCTTTCATGATAAAGGATGTAATGAGATAAACAGCTATTCCAGAAAATAACTGGATGTGGAAGAACAGAACACGGGCCTTGGTCAGAAGTAACCATGACATGTTGGGGTTTGTATAAGGAATAGAGAAAACACGAGATATACACTTTAAAGTGTCTGAGATCAGCTATAAGGGAAAGATAGAATATTATGACAAAATACTATAAAATGAACTGCTGAGCATGCAAGTATAAAAAGTCCCTTCTTTCAGAGTTCAGCTGATTCATGCTATTTCTTTTAATTCCTTTTCTACTTAGGCACTCAATTTTTGATGGACTGTGTATACAGCAGTGGTCCCATAAGATTATAACACCGTGCTGTATCTTTTTGCTGTATCTTTTTGCTGTATCTTTTCTATGTTTAAATACACAGATATTTACCATTGTGTTACAATTGCCTAAAGTATTCAGTATAGTAATATACCGTACAGGTTTGTAGCCTAGGAGCAATAGGTTATACCATGTAGCCTAGGTGTTTTGTGGGCTACACCACCTAGGTTTGTGTAAGTGCACTCCATGATGTTTGCACAATAGTAAAGTCACCTAATGAGGCATTTCTCAGAATATATACCCATTGTTAAGCAACGCATGACTGTATAAACATTGAGAACATGAATACACATCTTTTCTGTCAAGATAAAGCATTTAATTCCAAATGTAGTGGGTAGACTCTTAATTAAATAAAACATGTAATCTTTGTCAGTATCTATCTGTTATACGAGAGATGCTTGTTTCATTTAAACTAGAACAGGCCAACTATTATTTTCCCATTACTGGAATATTCTTCATCTAAAATTGTTGGCCTGTAAGGGATTGAAATGGATGGGCTCTGACTTTCCATACAGTGCTAATATCCACGATTCTGTGTACTACACATATACATTTGGGGATGTAATTGCTGAAATATGGCACCAAAACATTATCTCATATAGATCACGTGTCAATTTACCTTAATATTGGCAATTATTTTCAATATCTATTTCCCAAGAAAGGAGATGAGTTATATCATCAGGTTATGTAAGTGGAGAAGTATTGGATTTTAGGTAAATATTTTGTTCTAGAATATGAAGTGGGCACTTAAGCTGAGGGGAGGAGAAAGCCATCCTTGTGAATTTTGCTAGATAAAAACCATAAGTGACAAGAACTCTTTTATGGTATTTTCATCATAATGAACAAATGCTTTAGAGTTTACTGCGTCTACATATCTCATTTGATTTTCACAATGGAGTTTTTCTAATGCATGTTTTACAGATGATAAATTAGAGAGGTTAAATGACTTTTTCAAGGTCATATATGTGAACGTGTGTTGAACATAACTTGCTTGACCTTATTACCACAGTGCTCATTAGAGTCACTTAAAAATACAGTTTTATCAATTGACATATATAATTTTTATTTAGAGCTTTCAAAATTAACTCTGTTGATAACAGCTAATTTTATTAAGCACTTATTACATTTCAGTCACAGTGCTAAGCGCGTCATATTCATCATCCAGTTCACTCAGTTTGCATGCATGCCATTCTCTGAAAATGGCAGTGTATACTTACAATTATTTGTAACATAGAATTGTACATTGAAATGATGAAATAAAGAAGTGGAAATTTTCTGTATCGGTTAGGATAGGTTAGGATTTTCTATGATAACAACCGGCACATCTGATGGCTTAAAACAATGAAGTTTGTTTCTCACTCACATTACATTTCCATCTCTGGTATACTGGGAGCGCTGTCCCATGTTGTCCTCACTGAGGGACTCAGGTTGATGGAGCAGTCACCTTCTGGAGCATGCCTGGCCACCACGATAGAGGGAAAGATGGAGTGGTGAGTCATGCATTGGTCCCTACACTTCTGCCCAGAAGTGATACCAGCCACTTTGACCAAAGCAAGTCACATGGATCCACCAAACACCAAGGAAGCGATAGTGAAATCTTACATGCCTAAAAGTGGTGGAAATAATTGGTTGGTGATCACTAATGCCTGCTATAGATGGACAGTCTCATAAGAAAGGCAGCACTTGGCCTTTCTAGAATCACCCTCTTTACAAGAAACAAGCATTTACTTTATCCTTCTTTAGGTCTTTATTCACAACTCTTCATTGAACACTCATCGTGCAAGGAACTGGAAAGCATAGCAAAGTGTGAAAGTGCACGGGAAAAAAATAGCAACTTGCTCCATTATTCTGAAACTGAAAGAGCAATTTTAATTCTAAAAGGGCATAGATTTGATTTTACTTATTCAATCAGCTATTCGCTCAATCGTTTAGTCAACCGACAGGCATTGAACACTGTGTTTTTTCCTAACAACCAGTTCTCTGACACCAACTGGGTGTCCAATAATTCCACTCAATTCTGATTCTACCTAGAGTTGGCATAGACCCCACAGGTTAAGTCTCACAAGACTGTCCCTTTTTAAGATACTGGCTGCAAATTGGGTGCCCAGGCTACCCATGTTTCAGCCTGTCCAACTACAAATTGGGAATCCCCAAAACTCCTCAGGTTTCATAATTCACTAGAACCACCCCCAAACCCACACATGTCCTTTATTTTCAATTACTGGTTTGTTATGAAGGGTGCATCTTAGGAAGAGCCAAATGGAAGAGATACATAGTGAAAAATATGGGAAGAAGGAGGGCACAGGGCTTCCATGCCCTCTCTGAGTGTACCACCCTCCCAGAACATTGATGGGTTCACTAGCTTGGACGCTCCTCAAACCTTGTTGTGTAGAGGTTTGTATCCAGGCTTCATTACATAGGCATGATTGATTAATTCACTGCCCATTGGTGACTGAACTCAATCTCCAGCCTTTTCTCCATCCTATAGCTAAGACTGTAAGTTCTAACCCTCTAATCTAACAGTTTTTCTGGCAACCAGCCTCTATCACGAAACTAAAAGCTGCCCCTGTCCCACCGTGAGTCATCTCGTTAGGGATCTCAAACAGAAGACAGTAAAGTCCAAGGGTTTCAGGAGCTCTGTGCTAAGGACCTGGGAGAAAGATAAAATATTTATTTTTTTATTATACCATAGACACCCACATACGCGCCGAGCTTGGTGCAAGGCACTGGGGATACAGAGATGAATGGAGCAGACACAGTCCCTGTCCTCATGGAACTTCAAGTTAGGCAAACTCATTGAAGGGGAACTCGGTTTAGAGAAGTTAGTGAAAATTCAAACAAAGATAAATAGAACATGAACTCCGTTCTCATAAGCATTTACCTCCATATGTGAATAACATCAATAGTAAACTTCTTGAGTGAACACTTCCCTCTTTTAAAAACATTAACGGTCATAATGAGTTTGAGTCCAATTGGATCAAGCTTGTAAATATAACAAGACGCTCCAATATGTGGTTCAAATATTTTGAACTTCCCAGAATGTAATTAGGTACAGAATATCCTTATCTCAAAATCCTACTTCATAAACTTTTGGAATTATTGTTATAGTTTCTAAAATATTTTCTCCATTTTTGAGACCAAGATTACAAAACAGAAAAACAACCGTGCATCAGAGACTGGTAAGGGTGTCTGTGTTTGTCAGATCAAATGCACGCTCTTCATGGGCCTCCATCCAGTGTAGATGCAGCTGGTGTAAGGCACTTTGAATGTGCTGTGTTCTTATTCAGGTGGCTTCTCCAGTAAATACATGTTCTTTAGCGTCTTTCATGTGAATGGCAGTTTTGCAAACATTGTCACAGCAGCATTTTCCCTATGGCTTTCACTAAATGGCACCCTCACCTGTGGGAAAGGTGTCTCCGTCTCACTCTCTTCAGTCTGCTTCATGCACTGTTGATGTGATGATTTCTGCCCAGGTGGCATGTGCTTTCCAGAGACAGGGGTCAGGTTTGTCTTGGTCCCTCTTTCTCTGAGGACCCCTTCAGAAGAATAGCCTCTGAGCTTGAGCCCTTGCCATGAGCCCACCAGCACCTTCCTACGGGTGAGCACAGCCAATCGTTTGATCCACTGATGGACACTGAACATCTTGATAAATACTTTTTGTTGTACATTCCTCCCTGCACTTAGACTAGCTACAAAAATTTAAAAAAAGATTTGTAATACATTTTAATATTTCCTGTTTTGGATGTTGAATGTGGCAGTTTATTTTCTGAACAGCTGTTTTTAAGGTTTGACTATGTTAGATACACTAAAGGTATCAGCATAAAAATGAAAAAGGAGGTTGGCAAATTGCATTTTGATCTTCTTTCAAGGCCTGTGAAGGATTTAGGTTGTTTCACCTTTTAGTAGCATCCCACAGAGGCTGAGATTTCACTTAGCAAGAATGCTTTGATGTGCTATTTTGTTTATTAGATTTCAGTAGATAGAGAGCTATGTTTACAATCAGCTGCCTTATTTGAGCACACTGGCAAGCTCTCAGTCATTTCTGGAGCTCTTAGGTTGTCCTTTAAATGAGGAAAGATTCCAACAAGCAAAGATAATCTCCCCATGCACTGTGAAAGTCTGCTTAGAAATCAATTGTTAAGCTATCTGTAGAGTTTAAAGCAGGGAAAAAACCTATACAATGAGGTTAATTTCTACAGTGGTTTCTAGTGTGAGAGGAGGTGTGCCCGAGGTGCACTGGGCCATCGAGAACACACGTTATGTACATCTTGTGTGCACACGGCTATAGGAAGGAAACAAAGGCTCCGCTTTAGCCCTGTAGGACGGCACTTGCCAGAGAACACTTCGGAACTCACACGTGCACAGGAAGATGACTGACACACGTGCAAAACTGGAAAAATAAAATACTGTGGAAACCTAACAGTTAAACGAGACGGCTCAGCTCTTTCACCTCTCTGCTGGGCCAGTGTCTTTGCCAAGCCCTCCCCCTCTGAAAGGAGCGCGCCAGTTGCAGTTGATGAAGGGCTTGGTGCAGTCCTGAGAGGTGATCTTAAACTGGCCCCCACGATTTAAATATACTCACTGACAGGGGCTGTACCCACGAGCTGACTCAGCTTTCGTTTTGTGCCTTCTCAATGTGCTCAGTACGACGCCAGTTCTCAGAGAAGCCCTCCGAGAAGGGCAAGACCACCGTAGCTACCGGTACAGACGCCTTCATTTCCTCGCTGTGTGACCTTAAGGAAGCGATACACACTCCAGAAATTTATTTCCTCATCTCTGAAAAGGGCATAATAATGGTCCTTTATTATGTGAAGGATTAAGGGGATAATTATATTTTTAAAATTCACTGAAGTATTTTGTTTACATAGGGAGTGTTCAATACACATTAAAATTATAATTATTACAATCGTTCTAATTCCCCTTTTATAGCTGAGGAAACTCCCAAGGTCACAGAGTAAGTGGAAGGACTGAAATTTGAACCCACCTCTTTCTGACACCAGATCAAGTGCTATTTTTAATAGGTAGAGTGGCCCCCCGTTATCCATGGGGGATATATTCCGATATACACACAGTGGATGCCTGAAACCATGGATAGTATCAAACCCCCATACACTAGTTTTTCCTATATATACCTATGATAAAATTAATTAGGCACTGTAATAGATTAACAACAATTAATAAAATGAAACAATTATAGCCATATATTATAATAAAACTTATGTGAATGTGGTCTTTCTCTTGTTTATTTCTGAAATTTTCCATGTAATATTTTTGGGATGAAACTAGAACGCAGTATAGCAGTTAAGGGAGGACTACAGTAATCACTAGCACTCATGGAAAACGTAGTTTCTGAATTCTGACTACATGCCAAGAACTCTGTTGGGTGCTGATCAATGGGGTAGAGTCAGTTCCTTTTCTCATGGAATGCACATTCCAGCTGCCTCTAAAAATGCTTCTCCCCATCCTACATGGTCCCTGGTACTAGGGACCACTGTTAGCGAGTGCCCACCATGCTCCAGGCCATTCCGTGACATGGACATCCTGAGTGAGGCTGCCTGGATGGGGAGCACTGCGGGGAGGAGGATTTCCTGAGAGCAGATAAGGGGGAATGTCTCTCCTGCAGTTTGAGAGAACAGTGACAGCACAGTCACAGAAGCTGAGTACAGTACCAGAGAGGACAGGGAGGAAGGGGAACACTGCCCACAGCTGAGACAGCACTGGTGGCAGCTTCAGCAGATAGTATACGACATAGTAGTCGCCATTGCTATGGTGTTAAAAGCTTGGGCTCTTGAGCAGAATCTCTGTGTTTGTATCTTACCTGTGTTGCTTCTAAATTGTATGATCTCATGTGGGTTACTTAAGCTCTCTGTGCCTCAGTTTCCTCATCTATAAAGTCAGTATCATTATAATACTGATCTCATGGGAACTCCATAGCCAGGATTACCTATACAGTGAGAAACTGAGTTATGTCTTTGTTGCCTGCAGCCATAAGCTTTCCCTGGCTCATCTTTGTGCGTTTTCTCCTCCATGGGATGGTATAGTGGTTGAGGACACCATGGCTGGTGTCAGTTCTGCCCTCCTGTGTTCCCTCAGCCTACGTTGAGGTCGCCTATGGACAGTTTGCAAACTGATGCCTACCTGAGTCTCTACCTGAGGGTGTTCTCTCATGTCTTGGCCACGCCCAAGACATGAGGGCTGGAATTTGTAGAAAAATACCCCAGCTTCCTTGCCTCTCAGAGGTGACTCTAAGATGTGTTCCACAGTGTCTTGGAGGCTCCCTGGTGGGACAGACTCCCAGTTGTTCACACAATAGCCAGGTCACTAACTGGATTTCCTGCCTTCTTTTCTTGCTGCCCCATTTCCTACACCTGCTCCCTGGGAGCACCTCGCAAACCCTGGTCTCAGGGCCTGCTTTTAGGAGGGTCCCAGGTGAAGGCAGCTTTGAATTTTAGAGCAGGACTTCTCACAAATTCTAGCTCTATTACTCATAGTTTTTAAACTTAAGAAAATGATTAAACCTCTTGTTACTTTAATTTCCTCATCTCTAGAAAGGTATAATGATAAAAGCTATATCATATTTTTGTGAAGCTTAACTTAAATAATGCATACCAAGGGCTTCTGGAGCATTGTAAATTTTCAATAACTGTTAGCTTTCATTATTATTATTAATGTCAGTCTACTTTAAAGCTTTTCAAATAGATGGCATGAACAGCTGTATTTAACTCCAGGGTTTGAAAATTACTGCAGCTTTTTTTTTTTAGATATCTGTTTAAACTCTTTGAGTGTAAATCTGTTCAAATTCCTGCTGGCCTGTAAACTGCAGACCTCTGCCAGTGGAGGAGATGTGTAGCGTGAAGAAAGAACTGAACTTGTAGGGTAGAAACCAGGCTGCCCACACCACAGTGGGTGGTCTTAAAGAGACACTGAGAGCATCGTGAGAAAGATGTGAAATGGCTTAACATGGAAATCTGTGTTCCTGGCACACTAAGGTGGCAAGTAAATGGTTTCCTAGAGCTTTGCTAAAATTCTGAAAAAATTCGGTTAGCTTACATGTGATGTGGCATGTTAAGGGATATTTGAACACGTGTTTGTTCAGTGATTAGTATGTCCCAAGCATTCCGTTTGTATTCCCAGTGATTAAGGCTAATACGATTTGGTCCCTGCTCTTAAGTATCGTGAGAAAGACAAATGTGTAAACAGAAAAATTACAGCACAGGATGTTATTGCTGCACCAAGAAGGGCGATGAATTCATTAGGTTAAGGCAGGGAAGAAAGAGGGAAGGGAATTTTTACATACTTCAGGCTGCACTGGAGGTGGTTTTACATATGAGGAACCAGAAGCTCAGAGAACATATGTAAGTTCACTAAGGCATATAGCTGCTAAGTGGGGATCAAACATTTGAACCAAAGTTTCTTTCCCCAAGGCTCTTTCCATCATGCCAGGCTATAATGGCGACAGATAGGAAGGCGCAGTGAGCTGCCTTCTAGGTGTATCTATTGCTGAGAGCAAGAAATCCTAGTGGTTCTCTCTCTATATAGTAATAGAGCCCTTGGACATGTGGTGCTTAGAATTTTCGTTTTGCTCATTGCACACAAAATAATATGAAACTGGTGTAATTCATACACACGCAATTTGAGTACAAAGAGAAAAAGGGGAGAGGCATCTGGATGACCTACTATTTAAAATAGTAAAAGGAAAATGCTCTTTTCCTAAGAAAATGTTGTTTTCCTAAGGTCAAGAGCATAAGATGGAGCAATTCTGATCAGGAATCATGTATGCAGGTTTGGCTTTTACCCTTTCATTGATTCACAACATGAAATTGTCTTTCTTTTTTTTAAGTGTCCTTCACTAAGGCAGAATAATTCAACCTTTGTGATTTATCAGATTATTTGGGTACAGGACTAATGAGATTTTTATTCAAACAAGTCAAGACCCTGGGGTTGTAACACAGGATTTGGAGAGTGGGTTGGTTGGTGGGTGTAGAAGTGTGAAGAGTCAATAGCATTTGAATGTCTAAAATATTAATTTTTATCCCACCTGAAATAAATGGTCTCTGCCCTTAAAAGAGCAGACAAGAGATAAGAAAATAAGAGAAAACAAACACAAAGATATAGTCAATTTATATGCAATAATCATAGGACTTCGTGACATAAGAAAATATGTGGCATTAATCAGAGAGAAACAGAAGACAATAAAACAGCATTTATTGAACACTTGCTGCAGTCTTCTGTGCCATGGATATTAACAGTCACATTTTATACATGGGGCCTGGAACATTACATGTTTAATGTTAAGTGACTGAACTGAAGGGCAAGAAGCAGAGCTAGAACCCAAGTAAGGTGCTCAACTGAGAGAACTGTTCGTTCCCCTATGTATCATGCTTTCTTACTGAAAATATCCCAAAGGCCCTGGCATCGAGTTAGAATACCTACGAGGAAAGGAATGCGATACTGGAATTAGGTGATGGGAGATGGTCTCAGGAACACAGAAGTACATGAGCGAATTCTTGGAAGCAGAAAGAGATTGTGATGCTGGAAGCCGAGGAAACCATTTGGCTAGGAGAAGAGTGTGTGACCTTGGGAATTAGGTGGAAATGGGGGAAGTCAGGCTCTGTGGCACTGACTGGTGGAGGAGTTTGCAGTCAGCACTTGGTGCAGGTTGAATTCAATAATATTTTTGAAGTCCTGTTTCTCTAAGTCAGGTACTGGAGAACAAGTGAGTAAGGCAAGCCTGTGGCCTCAAGGAGATGACAGTTTATGGCCTTAGATTTTAGCCCCAGGACTTGTTGACAAGTGGTTTGATTTTTGTGTTTGAGCTAGAAGAATCCTAAAGGATGAGGTTTAATAATCATGACTGAAGTAGTTGCCCTTTATCCCAACCCAAGACTCCTAGTGGATGCCTAAAACCGTGGATATCACTGAACCCAATTGCCGTAGTTCAGAACACATTGCTGTTTGTGTCTTCCACCCACAAACTTAAGGAGTTTTTCATCTTAACTAAGCACTTTTTCACACATTGTGGCCATAATTTTGCAGTTTGAGGTGCGACAACAAACAAGCATAAATTTCTTTTTTCTTTTTCACAATTTCACAGATAGATTTGTTCTTACCATAGATCTTAGCAACCTCAGCATACAGTTTGTTTTCTTTCCTTATTAACTCAAGAACTTTTACCTTTTCACTTAAAGGAAGTATTTTCCAGCTTCTTTTTGGCTTCTCTGAATTGCTGGAATCACTATTCTTGTGCTTTGGAGCCATTATGATATAAAACAAAGGTGACTTGAACACAAGCTCTGTGATTCAGCAACAGTTGATTGAGCTGATAACCGAGATGGCTACTAAGTGACTCAGGGGCAGGCAGAGTATACAGTGTGGATATGCCGGACAAAGGGATGGTTCACATCCCAGTAGGAAGCGGAACCATGCAAGATTTCATCATGAAACTCAGAATGGCACATAATTTGAAACTTATGTGTTCTCTATCTCTGAAATTTTCTATTTAACATTTTTGGACCTTGGTTGACCATGGGTAGCTGAAACCACAGATAAGGGAGACTACCATAGTTGATAGAGGATTGGAGTCTGATTGCAGTGGGTAAAATATTCCAACATCACTGGATGATACTCATGCAAAAAGAATATGATGATGATAGAGATGTAAAGCAGCAGGGAAGTGGACAAGGGTCTTAAAAGGAAAAAAATGTGGGCACATCCTGTGAGATGTGGCTCAGAAGTGGTGCTTGGACTTAGCAATTGAGGTCTGCTGTGGGACCAAGACAAGCAAGTGCAGAATACATGCTATTAATTCTTGACCTTGAGCTATCTCTTCCCAGTAATTAGGAGAATGGGGAGAGGTATATTTTTTTCAGCCTTGTATATTTTTATTTTTTTGTTAAATGAGGTGAATCCCACTATAGGGAGTTAAGTGAATCAATTACAACTCCAGGGCACCTTCTGTGTGCTAGTCAGAGTTCTAGAGTAGCTGGATTGTGCAAGTATGTAATCCTAACTCACTGTCTGGGGTCTCACAATCTAGGTGTGGGGCGTGAAGATAACCCATAGGAAATTCCAATGTTGGCAGTTGGAATTTGGCACAAAATGCTTACAGTTTGAATTATCTGTTCCTCTTTTGTGATCTGATGATGCCCAGGGCAGGTTTCACTTTGTACTGAAATGGTAGGTTCCTCTTCTGCCTCCAACGACAGATTGTGTGTTTCCTGAGGGCAGAAGCAGTGTCATCCTTTTTGACTTTCTGGCACTTAAAGTGTAGCTCGTAGTTCAAGGTCAATAAATACTTGAATGAAAGAATACACGAAAGAATAAGTAGTAGACTTTTCCTTTATGGTTATTGGTGTAGTTTATAAAGTAGGTACAAATATCATCCAAGATAACAAAGCAACTTGGCAGTTCTCTATAACTTTTCTATAACAGAACACACAAATGAGACACAGCACACTTCCTCTGTGGCTGATGGACCTTTAGTCATTTGACAGATTTGTTTGTTTTTGCATCTGCTTTCTGGCAGGCAATGTGCTAATCTTTGGGGTTTGTCTTCAACTCTTTCTTTTAAAGTCATAAAGTTTCTCTTTTTTAAAATTTATTTTTTAAAAACTGACATATTGTGTGTATTTAGAGTGTACAATATGATATGAAATGGTTAAATCTAGCTAATTAACAAATACATTGCCTGATGTGGTTATCATTTTGTAGTAAGAACATTTAATATCCTCTCAGCTGTTTTCAAGAATATGATGTATCATCAACTACACTCACCATGCTAACACGATAGATCTCTTGGACTTACCCTTCCTATCTGATTGTTAATATGTATCCTTTGACTAACATCTCCCCAATCTCCCTGCCCCCAACCACTCCAGCCTCTGGTACCACCTGTCTTCAACTGTGTTTAAATACCTGCTGTTAATATGTAAATGTATTTATGGAAACATACTGAAGCCTGTGCAATGTGGTCATTTTATGCCAGCAAAGAAAGAGTCGCCGTTCTTTGAGCTTACTTTAGTTGGGTCTTATAAATAGAGTGTTATTTGAGAACAGAACGCAAGAGGGCACCAGAGAACAAGAAAACAAACAAAAAACATCCCCCAAAACCAAAGGCTGAACTTCGGCTTTGGAATAGAGACTTTGCTAAATTTATCATCCCTCTGCAGTCTACTTATATTAAGTCTTATTCTTTAAATGCCACAAGGTATTTTTAAATATAAAAGGCTTTCTAGACTTTCATTAGAGAAAGGAAACTGTCCGTTCCCCAAGCCAAGCATCAATCTCAGGCAGACGCCTGTGTGTAACCGGAAGGCGACATGTATGAAGAGGACTCAGAGCGTGGCCTTGCACACCTGAGCTCTGACGTGTTTTAAGGTCTCCTTCATTGGCCCAGCCAGAGTGCTGTTTCCAGAGAGGAAGCCAGCCTCCCGGCAGATTCGCAGACCACTGCAGCTCCCACTCTCCTACCAAAGCCTTCACTCCAGGCCCCTCAGTGCACAGGAGGTCTCCCTGGAGGTGGAGACCCAAACGTGCTGTTCAAGAAGAAAGAGACAATGGGTTTAAATGTTGGCTCACTTCCAGGTGCCTCCCTGTGCCTAAGGGAATGGCTCTCAAGACCTTGAGAGAGGTAGCTCAGAGGTGACAGCGCCTTATCAATTTCTGACACTGAATTATGATTAGAATTCGAAAAACAGCAAACGTGACTTTTACGACATCATAGTCTCAACTCGTGATGTCACTGGGAGGTTGTGGCAGTTTTTAGGTGACAATAATCTATGAAAACCCAATTCATTTGACTCAAAGTGCTGTGGGCATATGCATGTGAATATATGTAGCCTCAGTCTCTCCATCTGGCTCTGGAATTCTAGGTCCACATTTCTGAATATCTGCTAGTCATTTCCACATGTACAGCTGTCCCTCAGTATCCCTAGGGGATTGGTTCCGGGACCATCAAGGACATCAAAATCTGAGGATGCTCAAGTCTCTGATATAAAATGACACAGTATTTGCATATAACCTACTCCCATCCTCCCACATACTTTAAATCATCTCTAGATAATTTATAATGCATAATACAATGTAAATAGTTGTAATATTGTATTGTTTACAGAATAATGGAAGAAAAAAAATTTGCAAGTGTTTAGTACAGTTGTACTTTTTTCTTTTTTTTTTTTTTGCGGTATGTTCAATACAAGGCTGGTCGCATCCATGGATGTATAACCCATGGATACAGAGGGCCGACTGTATATCCCACCAATATCTCAAACTCTGGGTGTTTAAAATTGAACTCATCGGTGTTTCTTTTCAAACCCAGTTCTCCCTTTCTTTGTTTTATTTAAATGAAGTGGCAAGACCAAATTATCCAGGCCAGAAAGCTTTAAGTGACCTCAACTTTGTCCCTCCGCCCCCCACTCCCATCCCTGTCATTCAGTGGGTCACCTCTCTATCTCTTCTATTCCTGCCTTTTGTTCACTTCTCTCTGCTATGGAGTGTTTTGAATTCAGGATTTATTTGCCTCTTTTCTAAGTAAGTTCAGTGGTTTCTCTGCAGTCTGACTGTCCTGGTCTTCATCTAATCCACCTCACTTTCTTTTTTATTCAACTTTCCAAAGATTCTTCATTGCTTACTGAATTATGTCCAATTTCTTAGCATTATGTGCAATCTATCTACCATCTTTCCTACCTTAGCTCTCACTTCAGAACTCGCAGTCCCTCTCCTCCCCAGTGTACACAGACATGCACACTCTCCCCACATTGTCCATCTTTCAGCTATTGGTCACATTTCACCTTCACTAACCTCTGCTGCTTGTGGTATAGTACAGAGGTTAAGCACATGGGCTCTAGCACTAAACCAGAGGCCAGCAAACTACAACCTGTAGGACAGACATTCCCACCACCTCTTGTCATAAATAAACTTTTATTGGAACCCATAAAGGAACTGTGCAAAAGCATGGGAAAAAATTTCACAATAAAGGATACCAGACAAGAAAGAGTGCATACTATATGGTTCCATTTATAGAAATCTTAAAGAATTCAAACTAATCTATAGTGACAGAAGACAGATCATTGGTTATCTGAGGAGGGGCAAGAGGAAAGGGTTACAAAGAGGCATGAGGAAACTTTTGGGGCTGATGGGTACGTTGCTTACCTTGATTGTGGTGATGATTTCATGGGTCTGTTTGTATGTCAAAACTTATCAAACTGTATACCTTAAATATATGCAGCTTATCATATACCAATTATACTTGCTTTTTTTAGGAAAAAAAAAAACAAAAAAACCTAATGGATAACATTCAGCATCAAGTGTTCTCATAGTCTCAGCCTCAGGTAGCATGAAGAGTTACTTGTGCCTTGATAGAGAGTTCACTCAAGTACAGAGTTCAGGGTTTCTGTTCTATTACTAGTTCTAAGAATTTTAACCTTTTCATGCCTTTGGTCTCTCGTCAAAGACACAGGAGATCTGGACTTGATCATCTTCAGGGCACTTTCTAAATTTCTAGAGTTTCTCTGATCTTTATTTTATAGGTTTATTCCTCAAATATTTTGCTAGCACCTACACTTATTCAGGCAGTACGATAATGGTATATAAATTTGCCTATCCTACCATTGCTGTGGGTGATTGCCTCTGCTATTAACACATGCTTCTTTTCTAAATATTGCATCTCCCTTTGAAACAGCAGGGGATCGTCTGTTAAAATATTCCTTTATAGTAGCAGAGAAATCGGGCTGCTCAGTTTTCTTACTTGGTCAAATTGCCTTTCTCGGTTGCACATCATATGATACATGATTTGGCCTCCTAAATTTATGTTCTCCTTTTCAAAATGTAACAATAATAGAATGTATTTAGTTAGGTTGAAAAATCATAATTTTAAAAAAGAATAGCAAGAAAAAATTAGAAATAGAAGGATATTTTATGAGAATACGAAAGACTTCAGAATGAAAGATATCATTCACTGGGAAATTTTCCATTTCTTAGGACCATATAAATGACACTGATTTCACACAGTGGGTTTTAAGGTTGAGTTTACTGTTACAGGAATTTGTAAGTTGCTTAAAATATCCCAAAACTGATGGTTGAACAATGTTGAGAATTTGCTGAAGTTTCTCCAAAACCTAACTGCTTAAAATTCAAATGACCTAATACTAACCTTGCTTATTTCCAAGTTTCCTTAGCAACATACCAGCATTGTTAACTAGCTTAAAGGAATATGTCTTTGACATTGGTATAAACCAGAGACAGAAGAAATAGAGAAAACAGTCACATTTAAACAAGCAGTCATTATTGCCATCCAGGTAGGCTGTTGGAATAGCCATGATGTGAGTTGCTAAATATTTGTTTATCAGTCTACACAGAATTGAATACAGAAAGGGCAAATATGGAGAAGAACCTGTGCTGGACACATACCCAGTGTTATCTCATTTACCTTCACTATATCCCCTGGATGACAGTGATTACTATTCTTACCAGTTTGCAATTTGGACAGACCGAGGCTGAGAGATATTTAGGCAATTGTCCAAGGTCACATAGCTAGTACTTATAGGAATAGGAATTTGAAGCCAGGTCTGGCTAACTCAAAATCCTATGTTCTTTCTCATATCCTGCTGTCTCACTACGTATTGTGAGGCATTTGAATTATCATTCAGCTATTTCCTTCACCTGGTGTTTTTAGTTTGCTGGTTTCAGTTTCTGAGGGGCACCCTGCTGGCTCACATGAGAGATTATAGACTTACGTTGTAATCATGGTGGGCTATTATCTCTGCACACTCTCCTGACACCATCACTGCACCAGGAAGGGTGGATAATCCCAGATGGATATGGAGAAATCTCAGCCTTTCTTTATTTGACATTAGAATTTTTTTTCCTCTAGGCATTCTTTGCACTGACTTTGTAGAGCTTTGAAAGTTGGTTTATATTGGTTTAGCAGTAAAGAAGTCGGTTCTTTAGGACTGTGGTTCCCAACCTCTGGACTGTGAACTGGTATCAGTCGGGAACTGGGCAGCACAGCAGAAGTGAGCAGCCAGCAAGCAAGAAGCTTCACCTGTACTTACAGCCGCTCCCCATCTCTCCCATCACCACGCAAGCCCTGCCTCCTATCAGATCAGCAGCAGCATTAGATTCTCATAGGAGCTTGGACCCTACTGTAACCTGTACATGCGAGGGATCTAGGTTGCGTGCTCCTTATGAGAATCTAATGCCTGATGATCTGAGGTGGAGCTGAGACAGTGAACCTAGTGTTGGGGAGCGGCTGCAAATGCAGATTATCATTAGCAGAGAGGTTTGACTGCACAACAAATGGAATGCTCTTGAATCATCCCAAAACCATTCCCCCACCCTGGTCTGTGGAGAAATTGTCTTTCATGAAACCAGTCCCTGGTACCAAAAAGGTTAGGGACTGCTGCTTTAGGACATTTTCTCCTCTGTGTGCCTGGAGCTTCTAAGTCTTGTTTAAACCTTCTTTGTGAAATATACATTGCATATGTTTGGCTGGAAAAGGCAGTCCGGAGTTGGTCTCTGCCTCTAGCCTCACTCCTCAGCCTTGTTGGCTTTACACCTGAGGGTCCAGAGTGATTTTTCTAAGGCAATAATCTGACCGTGTCACTCTCAATGGCATGTGGGAAGTCACCTTGACATTTCAAGTGCACTCAGAGGGGATGCCCCAGAAGTCATGGAAGAGAAAGACTCAGAGACCTGGTTAAGATGGAAAATTATATAGTTCATTAAATCAATTTAAAGCACACTTTAAGCAAAAAGCAAGAATTAAGAGATTGGTCCAATGAACGTACTTAGAATAGTGTGCAGCTGTGGGATGGAAAGATTACCCTACCTGAATTCTTCGTTACACAATGTTCATATATCTTGGTTCTCTATCTACCATATTAGGCTTTTCTGCTGATGGGGTGGTTACAGGAGCCAGAGTCGAGGTTAAGGAAAGGATACAGCAGCTGGGAGGCATCTGGGGCTGTTACACCATTGCCCTACTGAAAGACGCAGGGCAAGTAGACCTGACCATGGCTATAGCTTTCCAGTTAGCCTGGTGAGCAGATATATGTTTTTTCTGTATGTCTCAAGCACAGCAAATACGGGGCCAGAATGGGACAAAAATGTTACTAATGGGTTGACCAATTTAGGGATGACAGCTGTCAATCAGACATGATCTGAGCATTATAAATATTTAAGATATACTCTGCATTTTCATCCCTTTCTATGGGCAGGTGACTCTCTTGCTTGTTTCATCCTTTTTATGTTTGTTCAATGTGCATGTGTTCTTTTTATTTTCTCTATGTCTAACAGGTCTCAGATTATCTATTTTCTCTCTATACTTAACATAGCATATCGATTTTATTCATCTCATTTATTTTTGTTCACTATAGCAAAATTGAATAACCTTTACATAATGCAGGAAATATACATTATAGCTTGTTTAAGATATTTTAAGAGTTATTTTTGGTCTAAAAAATATAGTTTTTAGTATAGCATAAATGTTCTTGGCATCTGCTCCTGGCTACCTCTTTAGACCAATTTCCTACCTCTCACAAAAATGCCCTTCACTTCCCTACCACATGGAACTACTCACCATTCCCTGAACCTGCCACGCTCACTTAATCTCTACACGTGGTTGTTCTTCTATCTCTGGACTACCTGGAGCACTAGTACCTTCTCATCCATTAAAAAGCATAATCCTTGCTTTCCCTGAGAAGTATTCCTTGAACACCACTACCTTTCTAGCCCCAAACCCAGACTAAAAGGCACACACGTGCACACATACACAAATACCTTCTCCCTCTCATTATGTTCCTATGGTACAGTATACAGAGTACACACTAGTTTTAAAGCACTTAAAATATTGCATTAAGATTTTTACATCACTCTCTACTCCGTTAGACTGTAAGTAACTATATGATGATCTAGGGATCATCATATATTTCACCCCTTATCTCTGGCCTCTAGTCAAAGTCCACTGTATTATAAATAAGTGGTAAATATTTGATGAGTTGTTAAGTTAAAGATTATTCAATAACGAATAAATAAATGTTCTTGTGCAACCATTTGGTGGATATTTGTCCTTAGAATAAGGATTTTTACACTTGTCATTTTAAAATTCAGTTCGTATGAGATATTTCTTGCCCCTCATTTCTTCTTTGGAAGCTTTTCCCCAAACTACCATTTATTCCTATTACTAGACTTTTTAAATCACTTAAACATGATTTTGTAAATTAGTAATAACAAGTAGTGCTGATCTGTTGGGCACCTACTGTGTGCCAAGCTGTGTATTAGAACTTGTCCTTCCACTAGTCCCACAGGAACTGGATCAAATCACAGCATGCATGAATGGTAGCTTCAGTAGGAGCATAGGTAGCCTCAAAAGGATAATTAGATGTAATAATCCCTGTTTCTGTGTTAGAAGATATTGGTTGATTCACAATGTTTATAAGCTGCATTTATATACATTCACATAAATGCATGTTGGGTAACTACTATGTCTAGGCCTTGGACTAGAATGTGAAAAAGACAGGCACAGTCTCTGGCCTCGTGGAGTTTGCAGGCAGCATCACCTCAAACTCAACGGGAAATAGAAAGCTTATTTAGACTAGGATGACCCACGTTGAATCTAATTGGGGGACACTGAATTCCCACAGACGTTCCAGGCAGGTCCCAGTCAGTGTAAGCTCACTGCATAATCAAATACCCTGATACACAAATATGCCCTCCCCCAGCAGCACAATCTAGGGTGGGCAGGGATTCACCTTTCTTTATGCATGGTACTCCTCGAAATTCCCCACTGCCTCCCATTCCCATCGCCTGTTCTCACTCAGCCTAAGTACCAGTTCAAAGAAGCATCTCTAGTTCCTCTACCAGGTTGTTTTCCCCAAACCTCCTTCTCCCTCAGAAGCAGCACTGGTCACCTGGGCCTTATCTGAAATCCTACTCTCACTCCCACATTCATCATCTATCCAGAAGGTGGTTTGATGTAAGAGTGAAGGCTGGACACTCAGAGCAGCCTTCCTCTGGATCTACTTATTAGCTATTTTCCCTTGGCCAAGATAACTTAACATCCCTGCTTCTTACTCCCATTGCCTATAAAATGAGATAACAATGCTTACTTCCCAGTATTGTGAGGATTAAATATTAAGCCCCAATACAAAGTATAGTAGTGATTCCACACCCTATCACCTGCCCTGGTCTCTTATGGCCCTTTGCTCCGGCACCCTTATGCCATCTTTGGAACTGTCTAGGTACCCTCTGAAGTGGACAAGGATCCTATTTCAGTGCTTGCATTCAAAAAGACTCACCATTAGCAAAAGAGGTTTGGAAAGGGGGCATCATTTAGAATGTTAGAAAATCTGAAAAATCTTGCTTGTTGGCCAGAGAGTAGAGAGAATTGTGAGGTTGTGTTCTAGCCGCAGTGAACGAATGTTAGATTAGAGGTAATAATAGGTCATCCTAGTAGACAGGTGGTTGGGAACCAATATGGAATTGTAGTTTAGAGTATAGGCTCTGAAGCCAGTGCATGGGTTTGTCCAAGAAGAGTCACCCCCACAGGATATGGGTCACAGAGCTCTTTCAAGTGTGGAATCACCATGTACCCTTCAAGCCTTTCCCAAGTACCTCTCAGTTCTACTCCTCAGAATACCCTTTCTTCCTTTCCCACAAACCAGTTTCTCACCACCCTTCCAGAGTGCTGTTCTTGATTCATCTTCATCTTCCCTGTGACCTTCAGCAGCCCTGTCTCTGACTCTTTACTCTTGCTGTCTTCATACTGAGCCTCTGCCCCCAGCCGTGGGAGCCACAGTGAGTAGTTCAGAGCTATAGAATCTCTGGAGCCCATGTGTCAGACATGAAGGATTTGGAAGAAAGAAATAACAAGTTCACTGAAACATGCATTTGAAATGATTTATTCAAGTAGAGTTGACACCTAAAAATTTGCCAAGTATATCAGAATGGAGAAGTAGCCCCAGTAAAAGAAAAAAGAAACAAAAAGGTGGTGTCATAGACATAAAAAGTAGAACAGAGGATACTAGAGGCTGGGAAGGGTAGGGGAAAAGAGAGAATGGAGAAAGATTTGTTAAAACATACACAATTACAGCTAGATAGGAGAAATAAGTTGAAGCATTCTATAGCACCATAGGATGATTATAGTTAACAATAATATATAGTTTCAAATTGCTAGAAAGAGGATATTGAATGTTCCCAACACAGAAAAAGATAAATGTTTGAGATGATGTATATGCAAATTACCGACCTGATCATTCATACATTACATGTATCAAAACATCACTATTGACCCCATAAATATGTATAATTATTAAGTGTCAAAAATAAAATCAAAAAAGCAAAAGTTAACATTTTGA
>NW_012150840.1:18551156-18557494 GCF_000956105.1 Propithecus coquereli
TTATTAATGGGACCTATGTATTAGTGAGCTCTAAGACTCACTTACGCTGTAGTGGCAAATGCCTCCCTGTGCTTAGTGACTTAAATGAGCAGAGCTTTATGTCCCACCCACACGAATGTCCCTCTGGTTCTGCTGCAGCAGTACTTAGTGCCTCTTCATTTCTGTGCACTGGCTGGAGAAGCAATCCCAGTCCATGACATCCTGGATTTGTGGCAAAGGGAACACAGAGCTAGCAGAGCCACCTGACAGCTCTCAATCCTTCCAGGTGGCCCAAGCCATTTCTTCTCACTTTCCCTTGGCTATGAAACAAGTCACACAAAATGCCAGACATAATGGGACAGGAAATATAATCCTTCAGAAAGGCTGGACCAATTAGGAAGCGGCTGATAGGAAGGGGTAGAAAATATTGTCAAAAAATAATAACAATAGACCATGACAACCTCATATAATTGATGTATTAAATAAGTTAATATAAGTAAAGCACCCAGAATGGTGTCTGGTGACCAGTGTCTGGCAAGTACAATATACATATTATCTCTTATTATCAAGATCTGATGTGATTATGAGAAGACATTTATTCATTCACTCTTCAACTTCAAGAATCCAGTGCACGTGCCAAGGACAGTGCTATTTAGAGTTGGGAAGGATACAGAAACAAGGTCTTGGTCCATGTCTTATAGGATCTAGATAATCCTGCATGAACAAATGCAAAGAGGAGAGGATAATTGATGATTCAAACTTAGACAGACTGAGCATCCCAGCAGCAGGACCTGGTGAACACCTCTGTATGCATTCCTTCCACGTGATTGGTTTTATTTGTTTAACTTTCCAAGTAGACTGAGTTTCTGGAGAACAGCGAGTGTGTCTTTTTCATCTTTGCATTCCCAGAAGCTTCCACAATGCCTGTACAGTAGGTCCTGAACTTTTAAATTAAACTCATCTTCCTTTATACAGTCTGGAGGTGGGGTGGTAACTTCACTGTCATCGATAGAACAGTTTGCTTCTGCTTGATGCCACAGGATTAATCAGGAATTCAGAGCATATGCATAAAGCAGTTAGCAGTCTGAAGTTTACATCCGTGCTGTGCCCAAACTCTTGCACAGAGGTATGAAGACAGCACATTGGGATTAGTCATGGTTGCCAAGGTAGCTGGTTTGCATATCTTACCCGTGGCCACACTTGCTTCGTTAGGAGCCAGTTGCATTTAAGTCTTATTGAAGGAGAGACAAATGCATTTGAATTAAAATACTCTTGATTTATTTTTGTTAATGCTCCGGTTTTAAATTTTTTTCTCTCCGTGCTTGTCTTGCAAGTTTTATTTTAGTGAGGACTATTAACAGATATTTCTAGTGAGATGGAGAAGTATAATTTCTCATGTTTTCAAACCTACATACATGTTATTTTAGGAAGGAGAAATATCATCATCTTAGTGAACAAGGACAAGAATAGAGTGATGGTTCTGCTCCTGGGTCCTCCAGTTGTATAAACCAGATGTTAAGAGTATAAGAGAGTCTATCCAGGTGATAAGACCATTTTGTGTGGCAGCTGCCTCTGTCCACAGTGAGTGATCAGCTGATGCCGTCAAGCTCATAAGCCGATAGGCCTTGTAATTATCACCCAAAGAGTTAGGCTGCAGATATCCCTCTTTTCCCATTCTTACCTTAGATTTAGTACTTTCTGTTATGGAAAGGAGATGCTACAAACACGGTGGAAATGCCATCTTCACAGGGCTTTTTGTCTTGGGATACTTAAAAAACCTAGTGACTGTATCTTTATATTTAAAATAAAGTTCCCCATCTGGAATATGGTGATTATTTGGGAACATATAGAGCCTGAAAAGTCTGTTGGTATGGAGACCATCTCTCTTCTCTTCCTTTCTCTCTTTTTTTTTTTTTTTTTTTGAGACAGAGTACTTGTCTGTCTCCTGGGCTAGAGTACAGTGACATGATCGTAGCTCACAGCAACCTCAAACTCCTAGGCTTGAGCAGTCCTTCTGCCTCAGCCTCCCAAGTAGTTGGGACTACAGATGCGCTCACACCTGGCTAATTTTTCTATTTTATGTAGAGACAGGGTCTTGCTCTTGCTCAGGTTGGCCTTAAACTCCTGGCCTCAAGCAGTCCTCCTGCCTCAGCCTCCCAAAGTGCTAGGATTGCAGTCACGAGCACCCATACCTGGCCATTAGCTTCTCTCTTGAATAGACCTAAGATATTTAAGAATGATGGTATCTTACATTCTCAAAAGTCCTCCATGGTTCACAGCAGAAAGCGGTGTGATTGCTCTCAGAGGCTTATGATGCTTTCTCTCAACCCTAGGAATCTGATCAATTTTTGGTAATTTACAACCTTGGGCCTCAGTCTGCCCTGAGTGCAGATAGTAGACTACTGTACCCCGTGCTCTATGGACTTCATGGGTGTTAGGTAGGTATCTCGGTTAATGGGAAGAGATCTATCTGTGGAGTCAAGGAAGACTGGATTCTTCATTTAATTTCACACTTCAATAGCTTTATGACCTTGGACAAGTCACTGAACCTCTCTGAATCTCATCTAGGTAATTGACATGACCTCCTTCATGGGCTTACTGTAACATTTGAGTTACTGCATGGAGAGTGATCGAGTGCTGTGTAAGCGTTGCTTTAATGTGAGTTCCTTTGAGACCAGAGTCTGAGACAGACTTGAGTTAGGTGGTTTGTTCAGGAGTGGTCCCAAAGTAGGAACGAAGGAGCAGGAAGAGTGAGAGGTGCAGGAAGAAACACCAGTGTGACCATCCATTGTCCATCATCCATTGCATTGCCGAGATTCCTGCCATGAGCATTGTGGAGGGGGGGAAGATGGATATGTTATAGCAAATGCCTGGATCTCAGGATTTTCACCTATAGCAGGAGGTTGGGGGCATCGATCCATTAGCTCCATCACCCCATTCTTTGACAGTCCCCCCACTACGGTATTATTGCTCCCACTCCCACTTTTTGGTTGCTGTTCAATGCAGGCAGGGAGAGCCTGAGGGCTGACTCTGCTTGAGGTGGTGGATGTCAGGCTGTGTCTGAGCTCACAGTAGCTATTGCCTGCTGCTGTGGCTGAAATCTGAGGTTGGTCCAGGGGACCTGCTGCCAGGCAGCACATGACATGGCTCTGCTACAAGTGCATGCAAATGTGATGATATTTTTACCATTCACTTTCATTTCCAATACACACGTTTAACTTCTTTTTGCTTTATTAATAGGTTCTATTTACCAGGCCTGTACCCTGATCTTACACATATTTTAAAAAGCAAACAAACAAAACCAAGTTCTACTCTTCATTAACCCCCCAGAATTAGATTCTATGTTTTATATTTAGCATTGTTCTTCCATTTCCTCCATGCCCTTCACCCAGCTTCACCATACTCCTCCTTGAACCCTTAGGCTGGACAACTCAGGGGCTTAAGCTTGGAGACACTGTGAGAACACACACAGCACAGTGAAGAGATTTTGCAGACGTTCTGATTGGAAACTGTGTAACCGTGACAGGTTGCAGAGCTTTGCTCTGCCTTTTGATTTGTAAAGCTGGGATATAATATTTCAACTTCATACTACAAAAATAAATAAGGTCATGTATACAAAGAAACTGGAACCCCTTTATGCATGGTACTTTCGTTCCCCTATCAGTTTCCCAGAAAGCTGTATTTTCTTCTGGCCAGGAAAAATATATATATTCAAAAGAAAAAGTAGTGACTTTATTTTATTTATGCCTGCTGCCTGGTGTCTAATTCACACTGCTGCCAAAATGCTTCTGCTCCCCTTTCTTTTCTTCCTCCACCCTCAATAAATTTACTCTCAATAAATTTGTTTATTCACCCATTTCCAGGGGTGGGGAACCTGCGGCCTTATGGCCACATGTGAACTTCTAAGCCCCAAAGTGTGGCCTTTTAATTGAATCCAAATTTTACAGGACAAATCCCATTATTAAAAAAGGTGCAGCAGAGAAAGATTAAGCTTTTCTTGCTTCCTTTGGTGCTTAAAAAAAAACAGTCTTGAAATGAGAAGGTGGCAGGTTCCCCATTGCTAAGCAGCTCTCTTTAGCTCCCCTTCTGTTTCATCTGCCTCCCTCAATCTATCCATTCATTTGATTATTTAATTTATTCAGTTTTATTTATTCACTCACTAGTTTTTTTCCTAATACATTGAGCACCTTCTTGGTGGAAAGATACTATGCTTAGTTGTTGGGGAGTACAAAGGTAGCATATTGTCTTTCAGAGGGCATGAAAATGGATGCAAAAATATTCACAATTTGAGGGACCACATGATCATTTCCAGTATGAAAGTATAGCTGAATTACTGGAGAGGTGGACACTGTCAGCTGGGAGGGTCGGAGAAGGCTGAGAAGGAATGGCTGCAGGTAGAAATGTCATGAGAGTAATAAAGGGAGACTAATTTAAAGATGTATTTTGCCTTCCTTAATTTTTATATAAAGTAAAATAATGATTAATTTACTAGACCTTTCAATTCATAATTGGATATGTATATTTTATTCTGCTTTTTAGGACAAAAGGATTAATTCACAAGGAAACAGACTTAAAATAGAAATTTATTAGGATTTGGTAGGGGAGCAGGTTTTAGGGCATGTCCTGGATAGAATCTCTTTAGCTCAATCTCCTTCAGCTTCCAGATCTGTGACTTTAGTGCTAAACAATAAGATCACGCAGTCAGAATCACCCTAAGGCACTATAACATCTTAAATCATCAAAAGAAATCTAATTTGTATTAATCATTCCATGGAAAAAATATAAAAGTTCTGGTATATTTTATAAAGTTTTTTTTAAAAAAAAACAAGAGGAGAATCAATATCCACAAAAGGATCTTTCTGCCTATCCCTGAGAAAATTGTTTTTGAAAAGTGGCTTCATGGAGAGAGATTATCACAAGAAATCTTGAGACAGTCCTCAGCTTGCCACTGCTGAGCAGTGCTGTAAATTTATGGCTTACGGTAGAGGTTTGGCAGTAAATTGGGGACAAGGTTCTTTCTAATCTTTTGCAGAGTTATTTGTTCCTTTGGAGAAATATCTGCCACAGATTCATTCCACTTCAAAATTGAGATGCTCTGTTCTCCTAGCTAAGATGAACAGGTTTATTTTACACTGTGAGCACAATTTAGAGATTCTATTGAATGGGCCACCAGTGTTTGCTTTGTAATGTTAGAGGCACTCCTTGTTCCAATCCTATGACATAGGCTAGAGAACATAACTGAAACCAAGCAGGAAAAAATGAAAAGGAGGAAGGGAGGGAAGGAGGGAAAGAAAGAAGAAAGGCAGGCAGGCAGACAGCAGCACCCAAGAATCTTGTACCATTGGTAGACAGTGGTAGCCTAAGGTACAAATTAACGTTGTGCTAAGAAAATCAAGCAAGTTGTGAACGTTGATTCGCACTGCTCAGCAGCAGGAAGCTGGCAGGAACAGGTATCAAGTGTTGACCGATAGGGAAGACGTAATAGCAATTCCGAAGTAAGCTCCCCTGGCTAATGGGATCAATGGTAACTTACTTTGTATGGAATCTGTCCCTTTTCCGGTGGGGCTGCCTTCATCTACCCAGGTTCTCAGACCAAAACCTAGGAGTCAACACTGGTTTCTCTCTTTTCCTCTCCCACCTCCCAGACCAGTCTCCAAGCCCAGTGGACCCTGCCTCTGCAGTGTTAACACATCGTAAACCTCACCACTTCCATTTCTTCTGCTACCTCCTTAATCTAAGTCCCTTTCATCTCCTACTTTTAACAGCTTTGTAGTAGATCTTCTTCTTTCCATTAGTGGCCTCTTTTGGTTCAATGTGCCTATAGTTACCAGAATGGATTTCAAAACTTAAATGAGGTCATAGGATCCCCTTGCTTAAAACCTTCCAAGAGCTTCTGGTTGCATTTAGAAGAGCATTAGCGCTGCGTACCACATCATCTAGTCCCGTGTGCTCCGGCTTCTGCCTACACTGCCATCTTCTCTCCGTCCACGCTCTCTCCGGGGCACAAGCTCCAGCCATAATGGGATTCTTTTCATTCCTCCCACATGCCAAACTCATCCAGGGTTTCTGTTCTTGCTGCCCTCACTGCCTCAGCTATTTGCATGGTTGGCCCTTTTTCAAATGTGCCTCCTCAGGGAAGCCTACTCCGACCATCTCACTCACTGGCTTTCTGCCTGAGTACTCAGGGCAAGAATAGAGAAATTACCTCACAGAGGCCTTTCTGGAACATTCTATAAAGAAACCAATCCTCTATTCCTACTCCCCACTCAGTATCATATTACTCTGTTTTATTTTAGAGTTGGTAGAACTCAACTCTATCTAAAATTTATCTCATTTTCCTTAATTTGAGTATTGCCCTC
>NW_012150840.1:18557544-18559510 GCF_000956105.1 Propithecus coquereli
AAACAACTATCCTCCCAAAGGCTGGTGGGGAGGTTCAGACGGCAGAGGGACCCAGGCTCGGCAGCAGTAACTGTGGGTCAGTGGAGTCTGGGAAGATGAGCACCAAGTGGCCACTCCCAGTGTCAAGGTGAAGGAAGACAGAAAGCGGAAGAGGCATGATCAGGGGGACTTCTATGAGTGTGGTGAAACTGGAAGATGCCAAAGGAGAGGGCTAACAGAAAGGAGAAGTCTAAAGGTAGAAGAAAGAGAAGAGACCATTGTTAAGAATGGAGGAAAAGGATGGGAGGTGGAAAGTCAGAGGAGAGTTTAGTCTTGGACAGGGTGAATGAGTCCTTACTCTGGTAATGGAAGGAAAATTTTGTGTTGCCTATGAGTGTAAGGAAGGGATTTCATTCATTCACTCAACAAGTATCCCCTGAATGCACAGATGCAAAGATGGAAGATTTGCACCCAGATTTCAAGGTGCCTCCAATCTAGTTGGAGAGACGGATAAATGAAGAACTGGTTAACTGAAGAATTAATTATCCATATCTACAACTAGATGAGTCAGCTGTATCTTACAATGCATGATGTAAACCGTAAGTACTGACTGAGGTGTCAATGGGTGAGAGAATGGCAGGGGGTAGTAAGAGAGACATTCAAGAGTTTCCCTGTGAGTTACAGGTTGGGTCGAGAGAAAAGTGGAACTAACTGTAGGACACGGATCGGCCAAGTATCTTGAATTTCCTAAGTTTCATATTTGGGAAATTCTGTGAATATTTGCTAATGGAGTAGAGCCTGATACAGTTCTTGACTTAATTTCTTCTGGGATGCAGATCAAAAGTATCTAGAAGTGATATTTTTCACTTCTGGCTACAGAAAATGCAAGGGCTGTAAGAGCCTCCAGTAGAAACACAGGTGACAATTTACAGTGCAAAGAACACTGGACTGAGAGTCAGAGCTGGGCTCTACTTACATGGTCATGGGCAATTCCTTCCACAAGTTGCAGGGACTCAGACTTCAGTAAAGTGAAAGATTGTTCTCAGACAGGTGGTCCGAGAATTACTGGTGTAGTGAGTTGCATATTGTTACCTAAAAATTCACGTCTGCTTGGAACTTCAGGATGTGACCTTATTTGTAAATAGGGTCTTTGCAAATGTATTTAGTTAAGGTGAGTTTACACCGGGTTGTGGTGGTCCCTAAATCCAACAATAGCATCCTCATCAGAGGAGGACATGCAGAGAAGAAGGCCAAGTGGAGACAGAGGCAGAGAATGGAGTGAGGCAGCTGTAAGCCAAGGGGTACCAAGGATGGCAGCAACCATCAGCAGCTGGGAAGAGGCAAGGAAGGATTCCCTTCTGGAGCCTTTATGAGCCTGCTCACACCCTGATTTCAGACTTCTGGCCTCCAGAACTGAGAGAGAGTAAGTTTTTGTTGCTGTAAACCACCAAGTTTGTGATAATTTGTTACAGCAACCCTGGGAAACTAATCCTACCTGCATCAGGAATATCTGGGATCTTATGGAAGTGCCATTTTGTAGAACCCATCCTGAGCTTCTGAATCAGAAATACTGAACCTGAAGCCCTGAAATGCAAATTCTTAACATTATTCATAGATGCTTCTTCTGAAGTTTAAAATGTGAGAACAACTGGCCCAAATTACTCCTTACAGTTCTGAAAAATCTGAAATTTAAAATGTCAGGACAATTTCACTCAGTTAGATGATATCTCCCTAGGTGAAGTGTCACTTGCCATCCCATATGTATCACAAACATATGGAAGACTTTGTTTTATTAAAGTACAAAAATAACCAGATTGTTTCCAAAATACTTCTAAACACTTTCTATGTGTTTTGTGTTCTGACAGCATTTGAAAGATAAAAATATTAAAAGTTTTATTTTTTCCAGAAGAGAGACTTGCCTCTGAGCAATTTGACAAATAAGAATTTCTCTTAATCTGCTTTCTCCCCTGTCATTTTCTCTGTATGT
>NW_012150840.1:18572495-18576091 GCF_000956105.1 Propithecus coquereli
GACCACTGTGAACATCTCAAGGATACCATGAGAGCTGAAGTATCTGCAGAATGTTAGCATCATTTAAATACATTGCACTGAGACAAAGCTTATTTTACATCTCTGTAGCTAATGTGACACTGATGAAGCAATGTTCCAAAACTATCGACTGTGTGTTAGTCATTCTCCCTCTTATCATGTCCCCAATCATAAAAATTAAGTGATGTACAAAAATTGCCTAAAGAACAGATGTTACCTTATAGGAAATGTTTTAAATAGCCTATATTTGTAACAGTTCTGCCTCTACAGCCAAAATTCTCCGCATCTTTCTTTGCTTTCTTCTTCCTTATTGAAGCATTTGCATGTAGAATAAAGAAGATAAAAACATAAAAAAACAAAGGCAGATTTGTTTTTTCTGAGAACATCTGTTCTTGTTATAAAGTATCCACATGAGTTGGTCCATTTTCTTTCAATGCCCTCACGATTTGCTGTTGAAAAGGCAACTGTTACATCAATCTTAGACCTGAATTTAATGAGATAATGAGGAGTGCTATCTAATATGTCGAAATGTAGGAAAAATCTGGTTATAATGTATATATTTTCCATAATATCGAGACAAGCATACTCAAAAAGTAAGAGAAGTTGAGATTGAATAGAAATAGTTTATTACAGAATTACTTTTTTTCTAAGATTCATTGATCTTATGACATCATTATCCAATTTTGGATACATTTGGTCCACTTTAAGTTTTCCTAAATTTTCAGGATTCTTGTCAATTTGGATTGCACTTGGGCTTTGGGTGCATTCTGAAAATTTTAAAATATAAATTATTTGCTGTATATATTGTAATTAAAACAAATGTTTTCACTTTGAAAGTCTGTTTATTTTTCAAGAGAATTCCCCAAACTTCAACTACTACCATAACTCTACTAATCAGTAAAAAATAGGAATACTAATTACTCAGAATTAATAGGTGAAATTTAAAATTAACTGGAGATTTCTAGCCAGATGCTGCTATTTTTTTTCCTTTCCTAAGCAGTATAAAAGTCTTCAGTTTTGGAGGCAGAGGAGGGAGGAGAGTGGCTAGTGAGAGTCGTATAGTGAAGCTTTCAAAATTACTTAGATAAAGATGTATTTATTTTAAATAATGGTTACTATGTAGACATTGATTATTCAAGCACTCATTAAAGTATCTACTGTATACCTGGCCCTGTGCTCGGTATATGTTGGAGCCAAGTATATGGTTTTCTGAAATATTTCACATGCCTTATATCTATATGGATATATTGGCCACTTACATATTTCACCTTTTCTTCAAATCATTTTCAGGGATGGGGCTTTCCACATATTGATCAACTAATCCAGAAATATTTAATCAGCATCTTTCTGCATGATCTTAGCTATCCACATGCAAAGGGCCAACTTTTTCCTCTGGTTCTATGCAGTCTTCCTTGTCTTTTAAATCTGCATCTCAGTTCGATAGTGAGATGCAGAGTTACATTCTAAAGTAACATGACATTTTCTCCCCTTGTTACCTGATTGTTCTAATGCTTCAGTGTCTATCTTGCCATCATTTGTCTCTAAATACCATAAACGCTTGTTGCCCCTGAGTCTTCATAGGGTCCACTTGAACTTCAGTTTGAGCCTCTTGACCTGGATCTCTTGAGATAACTTGGTTTATTCCTCTGTTTAGTGTCACTTTCTACTAAACATTCTTCTGACCTAAAAGCTTCAATTTTGTAATTTTACATTATTTCATTTTTTAGGTCTTTGGATCCTTTTGGAGGATGATGAACAATAGAATGAGTCTGGGGCCCCTCACATTCCCTTCAGGAGCATTATTTATGATGGGATTTAGGTTTAAACCTTGATGTTATTACTATTATGATGTTTACTTTTGATATTTCTGTGGTCACTGACATCTGATAAGACCAGGGGTTAATAGAAATGTCAAGTTAAGGCAGCATATGTTGCAGAGTTCTTTTCTCATCCAATTTGTGAATACTCTCTAAAAGCCAGACTGGTGTATTATGCCTAAATGACCAAATGATTCTAAAGAAAAAAAATGATGATAAAATTCCTGTATCTTCAAGAAATTCATCTGAATACTAAGACTTTGAGAAATAAATGACCATTAACTACTATTTCCTGTAAATGTTTTCTTATTGCCATTGGCATTTTAAAATCTTGTATCTAAGATAAAGAAAGGCATTTATTTCTTTCATTACTGAGTCACTGTCCTTTATGTTTGAACTGAGACGTGTGCATTTGGGGATGATTATGGAGGACCCTGCTGATCAGTGAAACTAGGATGGGCTTTCGTAGGGACATAATTTCTTGAAGGCAACTGGGTCATATGCACCAGTGTGGCTTTGACAACCCTGATGCATGAGCCCTACTTTGAGAATTGATTCTAACTTTGGCACTCACCACCATCCTTAGGCAAAGGACCTGAGACCCTGTATGCAGGGCAGAAGCTCAACGACAACGAGTGGCACACCGTTCGGGTGGTGCGGAGAGGAAAGAGCCTTAAGTTGACCGTGGACGATGATGTGGCGGAGGGTGAGTGTAACTATGGTGAAATTCATCTCTTTAGTTTCATATCCCTCTTTGTCATTCAGTGAGCAGTTTTTTTTTTTCAGAACCTTTTATCTTTCTCAATAGAAGTTACAAATCATTTTTTCTGTTGACAAACTCAGGCAAGGCTAAGAGGGTCTTCCTCTGTATTTTATAATCCCTTTTCATCAATCTATATTATGAAACTTGCCCACTACTATAATTATATATTTATGGGTCTCTGTCCTTAGGCATAAAGTCCATGTCTAGAGGACAGATGTAGGGTTCTACAGATCCTTCTATTATTTAATCATTCAAAATCACTTATCAGTCATCCTCCCATATGCCAGTTCCTTTTATCAGTGAATGAGTCAAGCCAGAAATTCAGAACATCACAGGTAAAAATAAGTACCTAGAAGAGTGTGTGATACTTAGAAGGTGCTGAATAATGTTTAGTTTAATTAATTATGTATTTAATCATCATTCATCCAGTACCTATTTGGTGACAAGCACTGTTTGGGATGGCACTGGGAATACGGCGGTGAACAAACACAAATCCTCAGCCCGGTGTTGTCTACCCCATTTAGAAGGGCAGCGTGTAAATGAATGAATCCATACCTACATGAAGGAACATTCAGAGCTCCACACAAGTAATAAGAATTTCCTAAGAACCTGTTATATGTCAGCAGCATGCTAGAATTGTAGAAGATAAAAAGGAAACACACGAGATTACCTGTTTCTTCAAACAATGAACCAATCAAGTGGATTAGGTGGGACTCTGGTATTTGAAAATAGGACAAGAATATATAATGAGATTGTAATTTGGGTGGATGAGATTATAATTTGTCAATTATGGGAGAAAATAACCAATTTGGGCTGGGGTAATCAGGAGTGGTTTACGCAGGTAGATCTCCAGCCAGAATTCGATGGGTGTGTAATTGATGAGGTCTAGTGTGGAAGAGAGAATGACCTCCAAGTGCTGTTTTACATGCCACGCCCTCTCAGTCTTCACTCTCTAATGCTCTGGAGCAGTACACGTCTGTGAAGCAGAATTCTGTTCA
>NW_012150840.1:18576601-18577633 GCF_000956105.1 Propithecus coquereli
AAACAGTCTAGTCAGGGTATTTCATCCACGATACTTTCTTCTCTATCTCACATTCATCAGAGAATCAGACCATCTTTTCTGAGACAGAGCCTTCCTTCAAAGGGATGGCACAAATTATTGGGCCATGAGGCTAGCTTGAGTGGGCATTTGGGTGGTATCAGCCAAAGGAGTCATTACTCTCTGTTCTGCAACAGTAAACAATTCAACATTCCATTTCTACACACTTCTGTATCCCAGAAATCTTTTGCTTCTTTATTCCAGGCATGAGTGTCCTTACCTGGGAAGTTCAACTAAAGGGTGTTGGGTAATTAATTAGTTTTCTCTATTTAGATCCCACAGTGAGAGTTTAAGAAGACTAAAGGATTTTTTGGGATCAATATTTGTCACATAAACTATAAAAGAGGGAAAATACATATAATAAATATATTCAATGAATACCTAATTGCATTCATAATTTTCCCAGTAGTTGATGGCTTTGAGATTTTTTTTAAACTTCTCACCTATTTCATTTTAAATTCCAGCTTTTCTTTCTGTCTGGACCATCCTTTACTTATATAAAGAACCCTTTACATTCATTGTTTCCCTGATGCTGCATCACACTGGCTTTTTGCTTGAATCTGCCAGAGGAAGTCTTCTCTTCCCTAGACCAGATCAACCTGCTTTGAAAACTTGACAGTTTGTATGTTTTAACCTTCAGCTTGTGTCTGCATCTTACGTCACTTGTCAGTCCAGTTTTATGCCTGGGCTACTGATTAGATTTGCTCCTCCCCTCTATTTGCTTAGATTTCCAGCTGAGTTTTAACATCACTTTTCATCTAGTAGAATGAGTTGACCTTTTGGCTTGATTAAGAATAAATGTGATTGATTCTCCACTTCTGGAGGCCAAGAGTTTTGCAAAATCCCACTGAAATCTATTCATTTATTGCTTGAAAATGGATATCGAACAATATTCTATGCCATTTTAATGAGATGAATGTGAATTTTTTTTTTTCTGCTCTTAGAGTAATAAGAATTATTGGTGTTGGAGGTATC
>NW_012150840.1:18581663-18621433 GCF_000956105.1 Propithecus coquereli
TGACCTCCAAGTGCTGTTTTACATGCCACGCCCTCTCAGTCTTCACTCTCTAATGCTCTGGAGCAGTACACGTCTGTGAAGCAGAATTCTGTTCACACGGGAATGGAAACTTGAGTCAGCACCAGGCAGTACAGGTAACACTGTTGGCATCAGATCTGGGCCCTGACGTTCACTCTCTTCAGGATGCTGAGAAAGTTACTCACCGTTCGTGGGCCATGCCGAATGAACCCGGTGGCCTAAGCCATGTCTGTGGTTTCTTCTGTGAATAAGACAGGTTAGAGTCAGGAGCTCTTGGGTTTAACATAATCATTGTCACTAAAATGTTTCATGCGTCTGGGATGGGTACACTTAATCTTTTTTTCCTCCTTTTCTCACTTTTAAAATTTAAACAGTATTATTTCTAAGGCCCTTTCCAGCATAAATATTCTATGATTTTGGGTCTTTTAATTTTACATCCATGAGCCTGAGCTTCTGTACTTCTGGAATCAGGAATTGCAGTGAAGCGTGTATGTGTGCATAGAACAGAGTAATCTGTGGATAGAGGAAAGGCATCTAGCATGTATCCAGTGCTCAGTAGGCATTAGATACTGCGTTAGCTGTTCTGTGCTTATCAGCTTCTTTCATCTCCTGTAATTCATCATAGCCTTTCAAAGTAAGTGTCCTTAATGCCATTTTACTTTGAGAAAGTTGCGTAATTAAGCTCCAAATCCATGACTGTGTGATTCCACAGAATCAAGCTGCTTGGTGTACTTCACAATCCATCATAAGAAAAAGATTTATCCTACAATATAGGAAAAATATAATGAAATGGGTTGGAGTGAGGTGGGGAATACATTTCGGGAGGTGACTGCGACACTGAACCTCTCCCTCACAAAAACCAAAGACAAACAGTCACAACGACTATCTAAAACACTCCAATTACACATACATAACTTAGCAGTGGGAGGTGGAGTTACTGGTCTATATGCTTGAAGGGTAACTTAGTGTTAGGAATATTTTTAAAAAAGTGATATACAAATGGTTATAGAGTTTAGAACCCACAGTCAACCTGAATTAATTATTCAGGAAATCGCCATGAGCAGTTAGTGCAGACAGGAGCCTGCAAAGGCCATGGGAACTGGTGATGAGTCACACATTTCTTTCTAACTCCCCTGGGCTAATTCTCTAAAGAGAAAGGTGGCTCGATTCACGGCGTGTTCTGAATAATGGCCACTAGATGGCGACGTCTCCCCACTCTCTCCTGACAGTGAGTTCCTTTCATTTTCCTTGGAAAATACATTCCCTGCAGAACTGAAGGTATTGTAATGTGTATTCCCTCTCTTGCTCATTAATCTTTTATAGAAACTTTGAAATAAGGTAAACTCTGCTTTCTTTTACCACTAATAACTAAAAAGCAGGGCTAAACCATGGAATGCCCCAAGTCATCTGGTAATTTGATTTTTTTTTTTTTTAATTAACGTAACTCTTTCCTTATCAACCTTCAACATCACTGGTGATGTAAGAAAGCAGCCAGAAAGATAAAGAAATTTGGGAGAGGAAAGGGGCTATTTTGTTTATGAGCTACAACCTCGGATTGCTTTTTACAGCAATAAGGGTTTGGGAATTTTAATTTTGGTTCACAGAAGTCATAAAATCAGGCAATGAAACTAAGATACCACACAGTCTCCAGGTTATTAAGTAGCATCTTATCGGCTTATTTAGTAATCCCTCTCATGCTGTTTAAGGTCCCCCAGTGTGCCAAATTTTTAGCCAGTTTGTAGAAATGATGCAAAGAATAGGTCAGACTCAAAAACTGAAAAGCAAGGAAAAAAATATTCCTCAACCCGGTATTTTTCATTTATTGTAATATGACTGTATTCTTGGAAAAGTATTAAGTTCAGCTGACAGTTAATAAAGATTGATTGATTGAGCTATATTTCTATTATTAAGAATAAATTGAAAGAATAGCTCACTTGGGTTATGCTCCTCAGAAGTGGGGCCTAATGCTGCATGGACCACCGACTCCACCCAGAACTTCTTGCTGGTTCAAGAATTCAACCCTCTGTTGACTACTTTGGTCCGTGTTGACTTCGCCCTCCCTTACCTTATAGAGTACATTCGCACCAAGCTGTAAAAATCGTTTTCCGTTTAAAACTTTTTTCTCATGTTAGTAATAATAATAATAAAAAAACCTAGATAACATAGGGTTAAGAAACGTTAGGTTAAACAAAATGAAAGTGGAGTCCTTGAATATGGGTGGTTTGGCCCCAGTGCCTGGGCTCTTAGCCACTGTGCCGTTCCATTTCCAGTTCTTTATCGAAAGATTTATTAAGAGATTTTAATAAGCTAATGTACATTCCTAATCATTGATAAGTATGCAGTATTTGTTATTTGGCTCCCGAAACTTTATTTTAATAAAGTATTTTACAGCATACACTTTTGAAAAGTGCTGATATCATGGAGAAACGGTGAGGGATCAGAGGAGCTAGAGAATGGCGGGCAAAATGTGAAGATCCTTTACTGGGATGCTATAAACCTTCATTTTCTTAACTACTCTTCCTGACTCTGGGAGCCGTGGGAAGCCGAATTGCTGCCTTTCAGCCCTTCCCATTATATTATTTTTTTTTGCTGAGCTCTTAGTGTTGGCCAGAAACCTCATGTGCATAAAAGGTGAGGATCCAGACCCTGAGCTGGGAGTGCTTGCTGTGCTCAGGCCCCTCGGCTAAGCACTGCGGGACATTCAGAAGACACAGGAAGTGTTCCCTACTTAAAAAGAGCTTGCATTTTAATAAAAGAGAGAAAAACAGTAAGTGAAATAACTGGAAAATGATTAAATCACTTCAGAGAAAGGAAAAAAAAAAAGAATACCGCATTAGTAGTAATAGCTAACAGTGTAAGCCATAGACACTATTGTAAGTGCTTTATGTGTGTGGATACATTTAACCCTGACGATTTCATACCCGTTTTACAGATGGGAAACTGTGGCATAGGAAAGTTCAGGAACTCTTCCGAGGTAACTCAGTGAGGAGTTGTAGAGCCAGAATGCAAACTCAGGCAGCGTAGCCCCAGAGTCTCAACACTCATCCACGACACGCTATTGCCTTGTGGGAGGTTACAGCTTGAACCCAGCCAGCATTTTCTGTAGATTTATGGTCTTCATTAGTGTGAGGGCTAGTGTGTGGACTGCTTGTTGGCCGTCAGTGAAACATGGAAGTGAATGTGTGAGTAGGAGCCAAGGCAACAAGGTGCCGAATACTTTACCCGTGAGTTAAGAGGAATGACATGATGATGCTTGGCCATAGGGAAGAAGTGTGAACTCATTACAACAGCTTCTGCATGGAAATTTCACCAGTTGAATTCCACCTACTATTTTTCTTGGGCAATGATGTGAGGCAGCCTTTTCTCCAATGACAGATTATTGTACAAGTAAATATATAGGTTTTGGAATTAATTAATCTGGGTTCAATTTTTGGGGGGAGTGGTGTCTACCATTTACCACCTGTGTGAATCTTGATCACATTGCTTAACCTCTGTGAGTTAAACGTCCTCTTCTCTAAAGCAGGATAATGGTAGCTCTCTACAAATTGTGATAATGACATTGGATGATGGGTATTGTGGTGCTTAGCACAGTACCCGACATAGAGGAGATATTCAGTAGTTTTGGTTTTTCCTTGTTATTTTTCTCCTGAGTTACTTCTCTTTCCTCTAAAATTTGAAAGCAACTGCTGTGAGGTATGCACAGATTTGCCCCTTAAGTAGAAAGGAGGTTTAGTCTTCTGTAGCCCAGCATTCAGATCCCATTACTAATATAGAGTAGGGGACACACAGATGTATTTTTTTAATTGTTTGGCTAGTTTGGCACGGGTTTAAAACTATAAGCACTTTTTTCATGCTTTTCCCAGGAATAGCATGCAATACCTCATTTGGTCCCATGTCACCTTCTGTCCCTCCCTCTCCCCAACTTTTAGTTGAAGCTGCTGTCTGAGTCATCCTAAACCCTAACTCCGTCTGTGTTCCTGGGCTAAGCTCTTAAATTCCATCATTCGCTTCTTTTCTCTTCCATAACCAAGTCTGTGCTTAGTTTCTCTTCTATCTTAATCAACACCTTACATTTTTTTCTTGCTTTATAAAACTGATTTCCTAGTGAGAAGAATTTCCTCAATCTGGAGGTCAATTTATCCAGAAATCCTCTAAAAGCTCATAGTTGACTGTAAAATTGTCACTTCAGATTTCTTTTGGAGCCTCAGATCTTTGCCAGGGATCACTCATTCTCACTGCTTTAGTTCTCATCTTAGAATTTTTTTTTTTTTTTTTTTTTTTTGGTAAAATAAAAATTAGCAAGGCTACCAGCATCATCCTAATTTAGTTCCTCTGTTTCCATGGAGATTGGCTGTAACTCCCCCTCCCCTTCATTCTCCAGCTCCAGCCCCCATTCCTGGTATGCACAGTTACAGCCAGATCAACATTGGATGTTTATTTCAATCGCTTCACTATTTTAAAGCATGTGAATTTAGGTTACATTACTTTGCATTTTGATGACCAGTCCAATTTTCAATACTAAATAATTTTATACAGTAATTTTTTTTCCTAGTTATTCAATTGTTAGCAGATTTATGTTGCATTTTGATTTTCATTCTACTACACTACACTTTTATATTTAAACTATCCAACATCATTATTTTATTTTTGCTTATTTAAGAAAGTGATTTGTCACTAGTTGTCAAAACACCACATAAAAGCTCATAAAATGTAAATCTGATTTTTGTGCTTATGAGCAATTCTTTGAATTAGGTTTGAATTTGTTTCCAAAGAGAAGTTAATAATGAGCATCTAAGGGTGTTATCTGGTTGAATCTCCCAGATATTGATGTTTAAGGGACCCCTCAAAATATAACCCTTCCTGTTTTTTATCATCTGAGTTCTGAGCCAATAGAGAAAAAATGCAAGGCAGATGGAAATCAAATATCATTTTTGTTAGTGACAACAATGATATTTAAAAAAATACTGCTTACATCTACTGAACTTCAGGATTAAACCCATTTCAATACTCGTTGAGGACTGGACAGGCATCCTCCCTGGAAGTAAGTCTTGCTCCTGTAACACCCAGGCTGTGGATGAGTGGAGGAGAATGAGTGTTTCTTGAAGGTAGCTCGCTCCAGTGGAGAGGAGGAGGAAGTGTCAGGGGCTAAGCTATGCATACACAGTTTCTCCTTGCAGAATATTATCCTTAATGTTTCAGAGTGTGTCACTCCTTTTCCTCTGGAAAGTTGTGAAAGAGGACCTAAAGAGACAGAGATGCTACAAGTGTCTTGCTAGGGGAGTCTATTCACTGTGGAAGGTAAAGACAGGAGAGGGCAGGAAGAGGGGAATCCTCCTTCCCCTTCCCCTCCTTCTAATGCTTGGCAGTAGAACATGGTTTGTTACATTTTAACATGATTTTTCTATATAAATGTTGAAGAAGCCCATTTCTACTCTCGCCACACTAATAATGTTTTCCTTGACTTCGTTATTAAAATTTCAGTTGTATTTCATTATTAAAATTTCATTGTATTTATTTCAAGCCCTCTTCATCCCCTCTGCCCTAGTGACTCACCTCTTCTAGGTAATGAAAGGTCTAAAGAGCTTTGTCTTAGCTGGAGATCTTTCATTTGCAAATGTCAGAAACTCAAATGCTTTGAGCATGAAAAAGAGTCCAGTGCCACATGGTTTTTTAAAAAGTCCAGAGGTGTCTGGCTGGATCTAGACCTTCAAATAACATCAGCACAGAGAAGCTCTTTCCATTTCGTGACTATCTTCTGGGTCACTGGTCTTCTGACCCCGCTGATTATCACATGGCCTCTAGGAGCTCTAGGCTGTCTTCTTACCTCCCCAGCAAGCCTTGCTTGAAAAGAACGCCTCTTTCCTAAGTGTGCCAGCAAAAGCTCTGGAGCCCAGTAGCTGGGGGCCAGCTTAGCTTGTTACTATTCCAGTGGTTCTAAGGGTGAGCTCTACTAATAGATCAGCTACATTAGCATCGCCTTGGAACTTGTTAGAAATGCAGATTCTCAGCCCTCCCCCCAGAGTTTTGAATTATAAGCTCTGGGAGTGGGGAGACTAAGCCCACCATGGGATTCTGATGCACACTAAAGTTGATAGTCGATAGACCACTTTTTTAGTCTATGGTTAGGGAAATTAAATGTATTGGGTGTTCCAGCCTAGGTAGCTTGATTAGGGTAGGCTTCTTCCAGTCCAGATGGTTGAAAGGTCAAGCAGGGAAGGTAGCTTCCTAAAGGAAAATTAGGTATTATTATCAGATAAAACAATAGTCACTGGGCAGGTAAAATCAACAGCTATTCTACAATAGCACCTTTTCCACAAATACTGGGTGGTGAGTTATTATAACAAGAAATATTTGGTAGTGAATGCCCAAGGCTTGTTTGTTGTATCTTTCCAAGGGTTAGAACAGCAGAGACCTTTCTTCTTATGGTATACATTGATGCCCAGTTGTTTTCCTGGATAGAGAAAACTAATAGTTTTATTTTTTAGCTTGGGTAACCCATGATCTTATATTTTCCTTGGTATGATGGGCCGTGCTGACTAGCTTACGTGAGCATGGAACTCAGAACTTGTAGGTTGGGCAGGGCCAGTCCTCAGCTCCTCAGGTAACTGCCATATCGAACATTGTGTTTTCTGGAACTCACTCAAGAAAACTGAATATTCTGTGTGGAAACAAGTCACACCTAAAAGACATACTAAGGATGCTGCGACAAAATATGGTAACTTTTCCTGTGTGCACCTCATTTATGATTTTCACAGGTACAATGGTGGGAGACCACACCCGCTTGGAGTTCCACAATATTGAAACAGGAATCATGACTGAGAAACGGTACATCTCCGTCGTTCCCTCCAGTTTCATCGGCCACCTGCAGAGCCTCATGTTTAATGGCCTGCTCTACATTGACTTGTGCAAAAATGGCGACATTGATTACTGTGAGCTAAAGGCTCGTTTTGGACTGAGGAACATCATCGCTGACCCTGTCACTTTCAAGACTAAGAGCAGCTACCTGAGCCTGGCCACGCTCCAGGCCTACACCTCCATGCACCTCTTCTTCCAGTTCAAGACCACCTCAGCCGATGGCTTCATTCTCTTCAACAGTGGGGATGGCAATGACTTCATTGCAGTCGAGCTGGTCAAGGGGTAAGTAGAAGGGATCACATAATTTATTCTGGGTGTCTTCACTCAAGCCCTGCATAAAATATGGACATGAAAAAACTGTCTATTCTATTCTCTACCCTCTACTCATGATACATGCTAGCATACTTAATGATCAAAAAGATACACAAAATGATTTAGTTTGGGAAAGGAAAGAGGCTCAAGATTATATTTAAAGATCTTTCACTAACTTGACACTATTAGGCTTTTTACTATGAAATGCAGTTCTTTAAAACTGTAGAAGAAAAGATTATTTTTGTAAAAGAGGGCTCTGGGGTGTGTTGCATCTATCTCTTGGGTAATACCAACTGCAACCACCAAATTTATACCAAGAAATGAAACATAGGTATTTTTAGCTCTACTATTAGCCTGTATATGCCAATTTTTAAAAGCTGCCCTTTCTTTAAGAAAGGGCAATTTACTACCCTGTATTGAAAAATAGTCAAAATGAAAACCAAGAAAAAACAGATCCATGATTGACTACGAATTTAATTGTCACCCCCTAGTATTTTGGAGTGTACCACCTATACTACTTTGGCTCTGGATTGTATTACTAGGTGTGTTAAAGAAATAAACTCTACAGGTATGGAATTAAAGTGAAGTATGATAGAATATATCTGACTATTCATATAACCATACATCAAGCTTTAGTTATTGTTGCATTATACCAGTTTAGCAAAGGGCATCCCCTTTGCTAAACTGGTATAATGCAACAACAGTTACACATACACGTTGCCATTAAACCACTTCAGGGAATTTCAAGTTATTGGCTGGTTATTGTCCCTCCTAGGTACATACACTATGTGTTTGACCTCGGAAATGGTCCCAATGTGATTAAAGGAAACAGCGACCGCCCTCTGAATGACAACCAGTGGCACAACGTGGTCATCACTCGGGACAACAGTAACACCCACAGCCTGAAAGTGGACACCAAAGTGGTCACTCAGGTTATCAACGGTGCCAAAAATCTGGACTTGAAAGGTAAACCTTGTGAAGAAGTTTATCCCCCCTAGATCCTTTTTTACAGTGGAAAGGCTGTTTCCAGAGGCACACTGTAGGTCAGGAGCACCACGCTTTTTTGATGCATCGTGCATATCCTATTTTAACAGTGTTCAGTTAGACCATAATGCAATTTATTCAATTTTTACTTAGACTACTCCTCAAGTAATGGTTTTCTTCCTGATAAGCTCTGGAATGTCTTGCTGTGGGGGCTGAGGAATGAGATGATAAATGTTAAAATACGGGGGTGGTGGTAGTGCATAATATTGAGGAAGGATACAATCTTTGGAATTTCAGCTGAATCGTTTACTGGCTGGGTGACATTGGTAAAATTTCTTAACTTTGTTCAGCTTACATATATATATATGTATACATATTTTTTTCAAAATGAGAATAACAGTTGTTACTTCTTGTATGGGTTGTTAGGAGGTTTAATGGAATGTCTATAAAACCATCGACATATTATTGGTAACAAGCACATAAAAAACACTGAATAAATGATTGTTTTGTTGAAAACGTTAACCTTTGTTTCATCTGTGGTGATTGAAATTCGTGAGATGACATGCATGAAATGAAGGACACATAAGAGATGTTGGTTTCTTTGTTTTGCAACATAGAAACTCTGATGATTATTTTGTTTAAGCTGTTGTTCCCCCAGCTATATTATCAGTATCTAACGAACAGTCTAAAGTGCATTGGCTTTGGATGACATGGTTGCCATATCCATTACTCATTCTCTTTTGCTACTTCCTTTCTTTTCCAGGAGACCTCTACATGGCTGGTCTGGCCCAAGGCATGTACAGCAACCTCCCAAAGCTTGTGGCCTCCCGGGATGGCTTTCAGGGATGTCTGGCATCAGTGGACTTGAATGGGCGCCTGCCAGACCTCATCAATGATGCCCTCCATCGGAGCGGACAGATAGAACGTGGCTGTGAAGGTACAACATTTTTTTTCTTTTTAAGCTATAGCCTTGTTGCAAGCACCAAGCCCCTTTGCTGCCTCTGCCAGTGCCTCCTTCCTTAATTTACCAGTCCTTTCTCATTCCCATTTGCCATCAGACATTGCATCACCATTGGTGTCCTCTTGTTGTCACTGGTTGATCTTGTCAAGACGTGTGCCACAGGCTCCAGGAATGTATATTGGCAGATGTTTTCCCAGTATCACATACTTGCCAATAACACACCTTCCCTGGCATTGACATCTGGCTCCTCCAAAATTGTATCTTTGCTCCCAGAATGGCTGAAAGGACACCAGAGACTTTTATTTATATTTTAATACATGATGAGGGGCAGACCAGAGACTTTATATGGGTGTCATCATTAATAAAATTTTTCTTATTTTGGCTGATAGTAACTGCATTATTTAATGCAAATCTAGAATGAGATAGGGAAACGATGTCAGAATGCCATGATGATGGAAGGGAACTAACATTTATTAAGTACTTACTAGATATCAGGCATTGTTAGGCAGTTCCTTAGTGCGGTGTAGTGGAACATGATGGGCTTTGATGTTAGAAAGTCCTGGATTCAAGTCCAGATAATAGCTCTTGTTAGCTGTATGACATTTGGAAAGTTACTTAAACCTGTAATCCCCAACCTCTGGGCCACGGCCCAGTACTGGTCCATGTCCTGTTAGGAGACAGGCCGCATATCACTGCCTGAGCTCTGCCCACCCCGCCACCCCAGTCTGTGGAAAAATCGTCTTCCATGAAACCGGTCCCTGGTGCCAAAAAGATTGGGGACCACTGACTTAAACTCCCTGAGCTACATCGTTCTCACCTTCAAAACAGGACAATAAAACTTACCCTGTAATATAAGCAAATCAGAGGTATACATAAAATGCCTGGTACATAGTAGGTACTCGATAAACAGTGGGATTATTGTTTACAAATATTATCTCATGTAAGACATCTAATAACATTGCATGCCTACGCATGCAGCACAACAAGCCATGCTCAGCCAGATGATACAGTGTCTCTTGAGCTGTTAACTGCATTTTGCAGGTCTTCCTGAATCCAGCAGTTCTTTGCAATAAAAGCAATCTAGTTTTAACCAGCAGAGGGTAGGAGTGAACACATTCAGCCTTCCTTAGCAGGCTTGGTATCAAAGGTCTGTGTATTCTTTCCTCTGGTTGAGCCTCATGGTCCTTTGTGCAATATGTTGTGTTTTCTTGTATCACTTGTTAATTTACCACATCAAACCTGTTCATTCATCTTTTGTGTTCAGCTTCATGTATCGCTCCTGTTCTTAACCAGCTTCCATCTGGGTTCGCTCACCACCGTAAAGCACATTTTTATGCAAGCTTCCCGTCAGCTTGTCAGGCTGATTTATAGTGATGGAAGTCATTTCCCTTTGCCTGAGAGTCAGTTTTCTACGTTGCACTAGTAACAAGACTGACCATCCCTTGAACCCACTCCATTTTTCCTTTAACCAGAAATATTTCTTAAATGTTGTTGGCCAAATATGGTGTGTATGTGGTGTGTGTGTGTGTGCGCATATGGGGGACAGAAAATTGGGAATCACCAAGCATTTAAAGTAGCCACTTTGCTTTCTTCTCCTAGAAATGCACAATTTCGCTCAACTCAAGAATTTTTGTCTCATCGGCTTGCTCTTAGTTCCTTTGAATGTTAAAGGGCAATCCTGGGATAGATGCAGCATTTGGAATTAAATTGAGTATCTTAGGTTAGGAGATTGTGGAATGATAGTCATTCCGGTTGTCCTGGAATAAGAAATCATACCAAGTTAAATCACAATATAAAAGCACATGTTAAAAAGCATAAAGCACCATAATAAATATTTTATTATGCCATCAGTTCTTCAGATTTAAAAGTTAATCAGAATTATCCATTTAACACATTAGCAGTGTTACCCAGGAGAACTATAAGTAACACATGTAATTTTAAATTTCCTATTAGCTGCTTTTAAAAAAGGTATAAAGTAACAGGTCAAATTAATTTTAATTTTATATTTTATTTAACTTAACCCAATATATCAAAATATTATCATGTTAAAAAGCATAAAGCACCATAATAAATATTTTATTATGCCATCAGTTCTTCAGATTTAAAAGTTAATCGGAATTATCCATTTAACACATTAGCAGTGTTACCCAGGAGAACTATAAGTAACACATGTAATTTTAAATTTCCTATTAGCTACTTTTAAAAAAGGTATAAAGTAACAGGTCAAATTAATTTTAATTTTATATTTTATTTAACTTAACCCAATATATCAAAATATTATCATTTTAGCATATAATTGATATAAAATTATCAATATTTTACATTCTTTTCTTCATATGAAGTCTCCAAAATTGAGTGTATATTTTATACTTGCAGCACACTTCAACCAGACTACGTGCATTTGAAATACTTAATACGTGTGTCAATAGCTATTGTATTGAAAGCACAGCTCTATATAGGATACAAAACTTAGGGTATAAGAAAATTAAAGCTGTAGTACTGGATTAAAAGGAGGTCTAAACTAACTTTTACAAATGTGTACTAAAACGTATAAGATAAGGAGGGGGACGACCCTACTTAAGAGAGCTTTGAGAAGCAGTGAGAGCATCAGAAAAGTGAAATTACCTATCAAATTGGGGAAAATGTCCATATCCCAACCTACAGCTCTATGTGCAGTTTGGCATTACTTATTACATGCATTACAGAGGGTGCTGACCTTCCTCTGAGTATGGTTGATTGTTCAAAGCCAGATATTGTGACTTGATGGCTCTGCCATCTGAATCTATGGCCAGTCCCATGAGCCTAATAGCACTGCACTCTATTGCCATGGAGATAATTAGGATGGTTACCCATTGAGCATTATGACTGTCCCGCTGGGTGGGATGAAGTGGAGGGTGAATGCTAAGGGAAGAAGGTCCTTGTTGATTGTACACAAATGACTTGGATAATTAGCCTAAGTGGCCAGGAAAAATGGCCCCAAAGTAGGTTAAGGCATAAATGACTGTCATAGGAAGTTTGTGCCATTGTGAATAAGCCCTTGTAAGAGATCCCAGGAAGTTTTTAGGGTTCTGTGGAAGATGATGAGGTGGTCAATGAAGAGTGAAAAACCTTGGAGGGACCGCAAAACGGTGCCAGTTCTCATTGTGACTCTCTTAGACAGGGCTCGTGACCCCCAAGAAAGCCTTGGGTATTATTGGGCAGTATGGGAACCCTAGGAAATAGAACACATTTTGTGATTTATCATTTCTATGTGCAGAATAGTAAACAGGTAGGGTCTTTTCAAGATATGTTTTATTCTAACAAATCTGGAATACACAGATCACAGGGCAGGAGATATATATATGTATACATATATGTATATATACATGTATATATTTCTGTCAAAGTTATTGATAATGATACTTCAAGATCCTTATGTAGTAAATATATTACTTTCACTATTATATCAGACACATGACAACAGATAAAAGGCAAGAGAGTCCACAATTATTTTTAAAAGCCTATTAATCCACTACACGTTGGCTCTCAATTGTTTGTAGCAAATAAAGCAAAAAGTCTTGAACTAGGTTTCGATTTTATGTCTCTAATATATGCCGAGTGTATAGGTAAGAAATTAAGTGCAATTTCTGGGTAACTTCTAGCCAACATTTATCTGTGACTTGCTACCTCTCAGTTTAAGCTAGGATTTAAACAAATAATGCCTGATTTACTATTTGGCTGGTAAATATCTCTTCCTGTCTTGAGGCCAGCTTTGCTGCAGAGGCTGAGGCATTATTGGCTAGAAATGCTGTTCTACAATTGCAGATGGGCAACATCTGAGAGAAACACACGTGCTTCGTTTCCATACTGACATGAATAAATAAAAAGGGCATTGGTTCGGTGCCTAAAAAGGGCATTGGTTCAGTGCCCACAACCATTTGAGTTTGGCAGTATTTTTAAAAATTAAACAAATTGAGATCTTTGGTGTTCCCAAATCACCTTGATACAAACGTCCAATTCTGGTGCCATGTTCTTTGCTGGCATTTGCTGAAGAGTACAAGGGGTGTGCTCAAGTGATTCTTCATGCTCAACTCCTAAATGTTCAGAATGATTTTTTGTGGGCCCCATCTGATTGTGCATACGTGTCTTTCAGTCTGGCCATACACTACCCTTATTTCTGGACCATATGCCTTGGGGTTGGCTGTGTGGATGTGGGAAGGCTCTTGTTGCCCATTGCTTGTGCTTTGTCAAGTCCGGTACTTTCCTGTCCCTGCTCTGCTGACTTGGCTCTGAGGAGTCCTGCCCCGCCCCTGGTCTGTGCGTACCCCCTCCTCTCCCTGCCCCATCTGTGCCGTGTCTAGTGAACCTGTAGAGCTTTTCAGTTGTCTGTCTGAGTGATGTCGGTTATGCAGATTGCATTTTCATTTCTGTAATGTTACCCTGGTTTATTCTACCTCTTACTAACCTCTGGTTATTGTTTTCGCTTTTTCTGTTCTTTTGCTAACAAAGTTGCATTGACCAAAGCTGACCTGCAAGGTAGAGAAGGCTCTTGTTCCCATTACCACTTTGGACTGAAAGATGCCCTGTATAACCCTTGGTATCTTTTCTTTAGAGATCTTCAGGCTGTCACACCTCTTGGACAGCAGCAATTATAGGGAGGAGGCTGAACCCTGTGTTCTTCTGAAAGGATGGCAGAAAACCCAGATCAATGCATGGAAAATAACCATAAAGAGAAAACCTCGTGGGGATAGAAACATGATTCCATTTTGGGGAGGACCAAAGAGGTTTGACAGCATCCTATACTGTGACTACCCACAAATGCATTAATCCCCTCTGGAAGCGATTAATGCCTCTCCGAGTAGTCGCCGCGAAGGGGTTGGCTCCTTTTCATTTATTTGCTATAGGTAGAAAGCTGCACTTGAAAGGTGGGGGGTGAGGAAGGCTATTTGAGCTCTTAATTTATTATTTTCTGGGTCAGGGAGGTCATTTTCTAGAGCAGGACATTTAAGTGCTTGGGTCTTATGAAAGAGAATGTCATTTTCTCTTAACTCATTTTAAAGAAATATATTTAGGCATTTGGGAGATATTCATGTCATTAAAATGTTCCAGAGATTTGTATTTCCTATTGGGGGTTTTTGGTTAAGCACTTTAATTTCCTGTTTTGTGATCTCAGAAAAAAAAAAAAGTACTCCTGGGGAAGAAGAAGATCTGTCAGTTTTATCCTGAATACCCTATAAAATGCCTGCATGTGAGATGTCAGTGAATATCTGTTGCAGAAACTGCTTCTTCTACCATTCAAAGAGGCACCTTACCAAGTCAGTAATGACCCACTGGTCCTACAGTGTCAGGTTGCTTTGACTGAGAATAACAAGGGAAGAACAGGCATTTTTGGTATCTTTTGGCTGATAGGCAAGCAGGGGATGGAATTGCAGATGGCCTCTGCAGAGTTTGCCATCAGCAAAAGTGGTTTAAAAGTGGTTAAGGCAAAGGTAACTTTTTAAAAATACTTTTCATCTAAAAGATCATTTATGTTGCTGTGACTTACTTGTTACATGCCATGTAGGTAACCAATACAAGTATCTGTCTCTCAGGAGGACGTCAACTAATAAGCACTCTTTCTAGCTATTTTATTGTAACTCTTTTTTTTTTTTAAATCTCCTCTTAGCAGATTCACATATATTTTGATCTATATTAAAATTAATGAAAAGAACATACACTGGATTAGTACTTGAAGTCCAAGGATGCTGTACAATAGCATTCAGTTTCAAAGTATGTAGGGCCCTTTTGGTAATACTGTTGTTGTAGACATTATGTTTAATTGTCAGAAAAGGCCCACTACATAGTACTCTGTGAATGGAGGGGAGAAGGAAGAAGAGAGCAGGCTTCGATCTGCAACACAGACAATCCAAGGTTGTTGAAGCTCCTTAGGACCAGATTCAGGAGATAAAACCAGACAACTGCATCTCCTTCTGGACTTTACTGTTATTCTGGGTAAGAAATATATGGACTTTGAATTTTCAGAACCTAGCCTAGTCTGTCACACAGAAACTCCATACATGGCAAAATAATCGTAAAATAAGTTCACATCTGGAGGAAAAGTGGTTTGTAGGAATCATACAAAGAAGTGTTTGATCTTCATGCCTAAATCATTTACCAAAATGTAGATACAAATTTGGGACAGAATAGTTTGGAGTGTCTTAACTTTCCCCTTTATAGAAGCAGTCTAGTCATCAGTATTGTTTTTAACTTACTACTCCGTTGACACAAACTTTCTTTCATTCTGGGAATGACTTGACAGTCTCTTTGTTTGTGGCAGGAGCTGCTGTTCTTTGTAATTATTTTGGATCATCTTATTCTTTCCTTGTATTATGGGAAACGCTTTTAGTTTTTAGTCTCCTGACCTTGGAATATGGACTTATAAGCTAGCTTTTTCAGCTACAACCTGTGAGCACAGATAGTACTAATTACCGTTATGTGTGAAGGGCAGTAAAACCATATGACAAAGAAGTGAGGCTGCCTTAAATGTAGAGGCCAATGTATTCAGAAGGAACTATAACAGTGAGGTATGGGATGTGGCATGATGAGTCTGGAGGAGTCAGCAGCTTAAGTCCTTTTGTCATTATGTTGCTGGGGTGGTGTTTTATTTTTATTTAATTTTTTTTAACTTCTCCAGTGATTGTGTTGTTCAATTTAATAGGAACTGAGTGTCAGCTATGCCTGTGTACCAGGAACTTAGCTAGATACTAGGGATGGAGATGAGATGCAGTCTGTGACTTCAAAGAATTCAGTAGGAGATCAGCCAGTAATCGCAAGGCGGAGTGAAAACACTGTCCGAGAGCTATGTATCATGCCATGTGAGCACGGAAAACAGCTGGACAGGGTGGGGCGATGGGCATGGGCAGCGCTCAGGGGACATCTTCTCAGGTAGCGTTTGAGCCGAGTCTGAAAGACAGTGATATTTTAGATGGATGAGCAGCAGAAGCACATTTAAGAGCTTGGCTGATTTGGGGATCCACAAGAAGAAGCTCAATTTAGCTGAAAGAATGTACATGTGAAAATATGATAGAAGATAAAAACAGGAGAGGCAGAATAGAGACAGGTGATGACATACTTTTTACGTAAGAAGTTGGACTGTATCTTGAGGATACTGTAAGGAGGACAGAGATTTCAGTCAGTTTTTCATTTTATCAAGGTCACTCTGACACCAGAGTGGAGAAGGGATGAGAAGGACAGGAGCTGGAAGCAGAGAGCTAAGTCAGGAAGAAGCAGCATATGCCAAGACAGAGGGGAGAGTTGTTTTCCTGACGCTTGACTTTACCTGGCCAAAGAGATAAATGAGTTTCTGTCAGATGCTACCTTGAGGAACTAGAACAAAAGTGAGCTCTTTCTCCTGTTTTTCCCTTACCCTCCCCTCCTCTGCTACACTGCTATTCTAGTTAATAGCAGATATACTTACACATTATGACAAAAGATGTCAAGGAAGTACTTCATCAACTGTCCTGGTTTCAGGCCAGACTCACAGCCCCAGGTTAGCAGAGGGAGCCGGAGCTGTCCATGGTACTTCCTTGAAGCACATGGGGGATGTTACCTTGCTGAGAAGTGCAGCCTTTGTATTAGCATACCTTGGGTAGAGTGATGATTTATACAGAATGTTCAGGAGTAATTTTCCAATTCCTTTTTGTTTTCAAGATGGGTATTACTAGAGAGGAAAATATTCCCCGAAAGCTTGTCCATGTGAGAAAGGAGCTACAGAGCTATCAAAAGAAATATTAAATTTGACCTGTTGGGAGTGAGGCGGATGACGTAAACTATGAGGAATAAAATAATAACTCTTCATTGCATTAGGTGATTAATTAGAATATTCTCTCCCCACTTTTAATTACAACTTTCATTAGTGGTTTTATTTCTGGAATTGAATTCCTTTTTTTTTTTTTTGGAAATATAATTTGCCCCTCTGCCCCTCAGAAGGTGGGCAGGATCCAGGATTGATTGGATCTGGGTACTAAGCACTGGCTGTTTTTAAAAAGTCTATTAGTGTATTGGGTTTGGATACCTTGAAAATCTGAAGATTTTTTAAGGCATTTAAGAGGAGAGTTGGCATCAGCCAAACAGCTTTAGTAAGTAAAGGAAATTTTCATTCCCCAGTTGTCTTTACTGTGAGGAATATTGCTATCCACCTTATTTTTGTCCAAGACAGGACTGTATCACATTCTCTGTTGTATTTTATGTAATAAAATGTAGTGCTTGACCTAATAGAAATCAGTTTCTCAAAATGGCTTTCATTATGGAAAATAATAACAGAGACAGAGATTAAACTGAAGTTCCCACTGTCGTTCTTGCCTCTTGTCCCTCAACACTGCATAGGAGAGGTTGACAAGAGAACTGTGTAAATACAGCTTACTACCTAATGCATCTGTTTCTGGATTCCTGATCAACTATATATCAACTTAATTGGGAGGAGAGAACATGATTGTTTTTCTTCCCAGCAGAACTGTTAATGCTCTTTATTAAGAGTCTACTTGATGTGGGTGCACACCAAGGACTTGGCATGTTGGATTTCCACTATGACCACAACCTTACCTGGTAGATATTGTTATGCCTGTTTCATGGATGAGTTCACAGGCTTTGCGTATGTTGTCTCGTTTAATCCTCACATTACGTGAGGTAGTAACAATTTCTATTTTTGTTATATAGATGGGGAAACTGAAGTTCAGAGTGTAGGTAGCCAGCCCAAGGTCAGATTGTTAGTAAGTCATAAAACTGGATTTTGTAGCCTATGACTTCCTTTTCCCTATTATTCCATATGGTATGAGTCTGAATTTACTTATTTCCAAACCAGAGACAGTACATAGATGACCAGAGAGTATCTTGACTTTATAGTAGATGGTTTTATATCAATACCATTTCAATAAGTTCCAGATGATATTTTCACAGTGTTCATTAAAACAAAGTATTTTAAGTGAACACCTTTTTGTTGAGTGAGCCTGGCCTTTGAAACCCCTTTTCTCTCTCTCTCTCTTTTAAAGTACCCTCCACTGTCCTGACAGACCACTATATCAGTGCTGAGAAAAGAAGGAAAAACAGATAATGTGTTCACATTTTCTAAAGCAGAATTGACTTAAGAGGGCTTGTCCATATTTTTTTAAATTTTATTTCAGAATATTACAGCGGTATACATGTTTTGGTTACATACTTTTCTTTTGTACTGTTTGAGTCAAAGTTATAACTGTGCCCATCACCCAGATAGTGTGCATGGTACCCATTAGGTGTGAATTTACCCATCCTCTCCTTCCAAGGAAGGATCTAATTATTTGACCTTTATAACCCAGGTAGCCCCTGAAGATAGGGTGAATTGAGCAAGAAGGATTTTTTTTTTTTTTGAGACAGAGTCTCACTGTGTTGCCCGGGCTAGAGTGCCATGGCATCAGCCTAGCTCACAGCAACCTCAAACTCCTGGGCTCAAGCGATCCTCCTGCCTCAGCCTCCTGAGTAGCTGGGACTACAGGAATGTGCCACCATGCCCGGCTAATTTTTTCTATATATATTTTTAGTTGTCCAATTAATTTCTTTCTATTTTTAGTAGAGACAAGGTCTCACTCTTGCTCAGGCTGGTCTCGAACCCTTGAGCTCAAACAATCCGCCCACCTCGGCCTCCCAGAGAGCTAGGATTACAGGCGTGAGCCACCGTGCCCGGCCAAGAAGGATTTTTGATACCAGCCATCCTCTCACCTGTACAAGTACTCTAACTGGGGTAGGCATCAACTCCCACCTTGCCACTATCAGGAAAGTGCCACGTGCATAAATTGCCTTAATCATAATTGTAATTATACTTTTCAATTCATTGACCGGCAAGGGCAGTGTTGTGCTGAAGCTGGCACCAACACAGGAATTTTTAGGAATTTTGCAAGCCAATTGACATGATATAGCATGTTATAGTTTAAAATTGGCTATGGTGGGAGTATTTTATACTACTAAAATCAACACATGTTACCAATCATTTTTTTTTCCTTTGGAGTGCTGGTTATTCAACATTTACCAATGATATACCATGAATCAGAGATTTCATGAAGGCATCTCAATTTTCAGCCAGTTTCCATGCGTGGGCATGATGTATTCTATACCCAGTATATTGTGAGAGGGCTGAAGTGATCAAAGAGAATAGGAATGTTAGTGAAACTGTTCCTAATGTTACATCTCATTGTTTGTCTTTGTCATCACCCTGATCATGTGACATTTTTTTAAAACTTCATTTGAGAAGAGGAAGCTGTAAGCCCCTGGACATGCTTGATAAGAGTGGTTTTGATGTCTTGCTGAATCTTGGCAAGCCATAGGTCCTGCCTTCAAGACAAAAATCATAATCTTGGGAATATAGCCACCCACAAATCTCTCTGACGATGAAATTTTGTAATAACATTTATGACCCTGTTCCCTGATGTTGCTTTATTTTCTGTAAAATGTAACCTAGACTATTTACTTCTCCATTGACTCTATATGAAGAGATATTTGATATTTTTAAGGGATCATTGCTTTCTTATTTTAAAATTAAATATAAGTGAATTGAGTTTCTGCCAATTAAAAGGGTTAGATCTTATGTTGGCATGTAGGTGTCAATTCTGGTCTGAGTCCAAAAGTCCAAAAACCAGGAGCCCCAATATCCAATGTCTGATGGTAGGAGAAAATGGGTATCTCACCTCAAGGAGAGACCACATTTCCTCTTCCTCTCCCTTTTTCCTCTATTCAGGATCATAATGGATTGAATGATGCCCACCTACATTGGGGAGGGTCATCTGCCAATTAAAATGCTAATCTCTTTTGTAAGTACCCTCACAGACACACCCAGGAATAATGTTTTATTATATATAATGACCAGTGATCTCAGCTTCCCTTAGCTCAGTCAAGTTGACGCATAAAATTAACCATCACATACTCCCTGAAGTCTCTCAACTCTTTGTTCTTGTGTTTTAGCAGTAGAAACTACATATTGCTCAAGAATATGATAAGAGTCTTTAATTCATGAATCTCATTTTTAAAAATTTCCCTGTAGGGTTTCCATAGACTTATTTATATGAGTCATACACATACACACACTCCCCCATCTATGTATATTCATTTTCCTTTCTCTCTGTGTATTTTTTTCCTTCCCACACAATTATTTATCTCTCATTTTTTTCTCCATGAAACAATGTAAATTTAAAAATCTAAAAGTGGAAACGTTTATGTACTTGTCCAGGGTGGAATATTAAGTTGAAGGTGGAAGATCTAGTTCATGGCAACTCTCAAAAGGCTCCTTCCCAAGGAAGCTGTGCTTTATTTGAAACAAGAAAATCCTGCAGTTGGCACAGAGTTCTGCTATGATGACTTTACATTCAGGTTACTCTCAGAGAGTCTGAGTTCTTTGACAAGTGCTTCACTCTTTGTGATTAAAGTTGCTGAATATCAGGTGGGGGTAAATCAGCCCCACCTGATGCTCGCTATGGGCTGCCAGCCTTGGCCCTTTTGAATAATGGATATGGGGAAGCCAGAATTGGTGTGACCTTCCTTGATGTGGCCTCCAGGCCTGTCCTGTCTCTCCCTTACACCAGCACCACTTCACTTCTCCGCTCACTTGGGGTCTGGCCAGAACCAGCGGGTGCCGGTTTAGCAATATTCATCAATTTTAAGTTGGGATATTTGAGTCATAGGGTTGATTAAGTCTTACTTGGGGAAAAATAGAGGGAAAATACCTTCTGATACTAGTTTCCTGAACTTTAGGCAGCACTTCTGTTTCAAGGACACTCTGTCAACTTCTGATTTTCTAGTGTGTGAAGAGGAGTTGACTAAATCAGTTTGCATGTGCTGCAAAGGTGGATTTGAGCAGTGACAGGCAAAAAATGACTGTGTGGAATAGTTCCTAAGGAGAAGAACAATCCCAAATTCAAAAAGAATCATGGGAAATTTGTGGCAGCCATCAGAGTTATTATCTGAAAAAAATTGTAAGGAAACAAGGTGTAATTTGATGTTTTCCAGTGAACTAAACACAGAGCTGGAAGTTAGAAACCAAAGTACTAACATCCTTGACAACATATTTAGTTTTTCCAGATATACTTGTGTTGCCTTGTCACTTTCTTCACTATACAAGGAAAAGTCAATATCTTTTCTGAAAAGGATATGTGACTATTTTAGTGAGGACTGATTACATATCAAAATAAAAGGAAACCCCTCTACAGGGGTTTCCTAAGGCCATGTGCAGTTTTAAGACATTAATAATGATGATGATAAAACGATTTTGTAAATATGTAATTTTAAAGATTTGTGTTATCTTAGAATGTCTGGAATTTTAGGTTGGTTTGGAAGAGAGTGTTTTAGAAAAAAATTATTATTCTTTAGTATTGTTTGCTATGCTTATAAATAAATTTGATACAGATTTCTGTTCATACAATTGGACAAAACTAAATCTTCCTGTTTATGTTTAATTGAATTTTTAATTGAAATGACATTTGAAAATTGTCCTTATGAAAAAGCCAAATCCTTATATTAAAATGTCATCTTTCTCTGGTTGTAGGTTAGAATACCTTATTTAAGTTCTTGTTAATCCAGTGATACCCCCCAACACACACACACACACACACACACGCGCACACACACACACACGTTCCCCCTCTCTGGCTTACCCACATCCATCAGAAGTTAGGTGGGTGGGCTGTGGAATTTAGCAAACTTAGGTTTAAGACCTTGCCCTGCTACTTGCTCCCTGTGAGATCTTGAGAAAATTTCCTAACTTTTCTGTGCCCTGGTTTACGTTTCTGAAATCCTTACTTTCTGACTCAATCAACAGTGAAAAAATTATTTAATTCTGAAACTCTGGATGTCTCCCATGGGAAAAATCATTCCTGTTTTTTTAAATTCTTTAATACTTTTAATGATAGTTGCTTCATCATGTACTCATGAAGATTAATTGAATTAATATCTTAAAAGCACTTAATACAGTGTCTGACACATACTAAGTGCTGTGTAAGCCATATCCATTGTTATATTCTCTTTCCGATTTGCACAACATTATTTTAGATGAATAGATGTTTAGTGAGAAGCATTGTCGAAGCTTTTTTTTCTGCCCCAAGGCATGTTTCTCTAACTTTTCTTTCTTCTTTTTTTCCTTCTTCTTTCCTTCTTCTTTTCTTTTCTTTCTTTTTGACATACTGCTATCTATATGAAACACATACATGGAATACATTGACATTAAATATACTCTGTTCAGGAAGGGATGTGCCTAAACAGATTGAAGTAAGAATAGGAGCTTATAAAATGGTCACACAGAAAGTGTTCTAGAGTTTAGGCCAGGCTCTCCTTCATTCAACACATAGTTGTTACATTCTGTACCTGGGCATAGGGGACACCAAGGAGTTCTTGTCTCAACACCTGGTGAGATTAAATGTGTCTAATTGTTAAATTGTTAAATCAGAGGAGGAAATATAGTCAATTAAATACTACCAGCCCACTCCACCCTAAAAGAAAACAATTGGTTCCAAATAAGAGATTAGTTACATGAGCTGATATTGGTAAATTTTAGGGATAAATTGTTACAAAAACCACTTAGCTTTGAGATAAAAAAGAATGACTTTATTTCTTTAGTTCTTTAATTCATTCTTTTATTCCATAATATTTTCTGAGCCCTCATTCTATACCAAAGACTAAATCAGAAATCTGAGATGTAAAGGCGAGTAAGACAGACAGACTTCTGCCCTCAAAGGGCTTACATTCCGGTGGGATGTGACAGATAATAAAGAACTTAATATTGCTGGCAAACAGCAGACACATTGCACAGTGGAACAGGATACAGAGCCCAGAAATAAATCCATGAATTTATGGTCGATTGATTTTTGACAAAGGTACAAAGAATATGCTACGAAGAAAGGACAGTCTCTTCAATAACTGGTGTTGGACCCTTATCTCACACCATATACAAAAAACAACTCAAAATGGATTGAAGACTTAAGTGTAAGACTTGAAACTGTAAAACTACTAGGACAAAACATAGGGGAAATGCTCCATGACATTTGTCTCAGCCCAGATTTCTTGGATGTGACTTCAAAAGCACAGACGACAAAAGCAAAAATAAACAAACGGGATTGCATCAAATGAAGAAGCTTCTGCACAGCAAAGGAAACGACAGAGTGAAGAGATAATCCATGATTAGGAGAAAATATTTGCAAATCATACATCTGATAAGGGGCTATTATCCAAAATATATAAGAAATTCAACTCAATAGCAAGGAAACAAATAACCCAATCAGAAAATGGGTAAAGGACCGAAATAGACACTTCTCAAAAGAAGACATGTATAAATTACCAACAGATATATAAAAAGCTCATTATCTCTAATTATCAGATAACTGCAAATTAAAACCACAGTGAGATACCACCTCACACCTGTTAGAACAGTTATCAGAAAGACAAAAGGTAGCAAGTGTTAGTGAGGGTGTGGAGAAAAGGGAACCCTTGTGCACTGTTGGTGGGAACATAAATTAGTTCAGCCATTATGGAAAACAGTATGAAGTTTCCTCAGAAAACTAAAAATAGAATTGCCATATGATCCAGCAATCCCAATTCTGTATATATATATTCAAAAGAATTGAAAGCAGAATGCCAAAGGGATAACTGTACTCCTATGTTCATTGTAGCTTTGTTCACAGTAGCTAAGAATTGGAAGCAACCTGTGTGTCCTTCATTAGATGAATAGATAAAGAAAATGTGCTATATATACACAATGGAATACTATTCTGCCTTTGCCAAGTGGGAAACCCTGTCATTTGCAACAACATGAATGAACCTGGAGCATACTATGCTAAGTGAAATAAAATAAGCCAGGCACAGAAAGACAAATACTGCATGATCTCACTCGTTTGTGGAATCTGAAAAAGTTGAACTCATAGAAGCAGAGAGTAGAATGATGATTACAAGAGGCTGGGAAGCAGTGTAGATGGGAAGGGGAGATGTTGATCAATGGGTACAAAGTTTCAATGAAGCTGGGCATGGTGGCTCACGCCTGTAACCCTAGTATTCTGGGAGGCCCAGCCAGGAGGATCTCTTGAGGTCAGGAGTTCGAGACCAGCCTCAGCAAGAGTGAGACCCCCCTGTCTCTACTTAAAAATAGAAATAAATTACTGAGACAACTGAAAAATAGAAACAATTAGCCAGGTGTGGTGGTGCACGCCTGTAGTCTCAGCTACTTGGGAGGCTGAGGCAGAAGGATCGCTTGAGACCAGGAGTTTGAGGTTGCTGTGAGCTAGGCTGATGCCATGGCACTCTAGCTCAGGCAACAGAGTGAGACTCTGTCTCAAAAAAAATTAAGAAAAAAAGAATAAAAAATTATATATTTAAAAAATAAAACAAACCCACAATTTTCAATTAAATGGGAGGAATAAGCTTTAGTGATCTATTGCATAGAATGGTGACTTTTTGCGATGAAAACATTGAAAATCTACTCTTTTAGCAATTTTAAAGTATACAATGATTTTAAATGTTTTCGCCACAAAAAATGATAAATATGTATGGAGCTGGCTTTGTTAATTAACCTGATTTAATCATCCCACATTATAAACATATCAGAACATCACATTGTACCCCATAAATATATATAGTTATTAATTGTCAGTTTAAAAATTGGCGACCCTGTGAGCTCAACCTTGAAAGGAGGTACAAGATTAGTCCCAGGTTGACGAGAACTTAAACAATTTAATAACAGGTCATGTAATTGTTATGAGTTAAATCAACAGGAAGATATGATGAAGAGTAAAATGTAATGCTTCCTTAAATAGGATGGTTTGGAGAAAGCTCATTTTGAGCTGAAACTTGAAGAATAAGAGTGAACCAGTCATTTGGAAATCTGGAGAAAGAACATCTCAAGCCATGGGTCCAGCAGGAGCAAAGGAACATGAAGATAGGGGTGGGCTTGAAGTGTTAGATCCATGGTCCATGGACGTGAACAGATGTCAGAATCACCTGGAGGGCTTGCCACAACTCAGATTCCTGAACCCTGCTGTCACTCAGTAGGTCTGGGTGGGGGCTGAAAGTGTGCTTTTCTCACAAGCTCCCAGGAGATACAGATGCAGCTGGTTTGGGGGCAATACTCTGAGCATCTCTGAGGACGTGAAAGGAGAAAGGGATGGCTGTAGCCCTGCGAGCTGGAGACCAGTGGTGGGAAATGAGGCTGGAGAAGGAGGCAGGGGCCCTGTGAGCTCAACGTTGAAAGAAGTACAAGGCTATTCCTAGATTGATGAGAAGTCATTGCAGGTTCTGTTGGTCTGTGCTGAAATGTTCTTGGTCTTGGATAGTTACAATGTAGTCAGTCTTCCAGGATTAGCTGATTCTGTGTGGCATTCATACCTCTATGCATGTGAAACAAATTCAGTGAAATTGGGAAATAACCTTTAATTCCCTCTGCATTCGATTCCTGACCAACCTTTGACAAATGAGAAAGAGCGCTTACTTCACAGAGCACAGATGTGCTCTCACACTCTGGTTTTGGAAATATGGGACAGGCAAATCAGAGGTGGCTACACCTGATCAGCCCAACATTTACTGAAACACTTTTTCTGCATCTACACTGTAGACTTAGTACAGCAAGGACCTGAGCAAAGCATGTTATGTGATTTCTAACAGCAAGCAGCATACAATCTTTTGATGATAAATAGTAAAAACATGAAACAATTAGAGGATTATATAAGCAGAAGATATGTGTAATAAAGTGCTAAATTGAATGTTATCATATTTAAAAGTCAATGAAGCAGATAATAATTGCTATGGCTACTTACTAAGAAGGGGGAGAAGTATAATACTTCCTGTGGCCACTAAGAAGGGGAAGAATTATTGCTTGAAGTTACTGAGGAATGGTTCATCTGGGGAAGGCATTCAGGCTGGATCTTAGAAAATGTTTAAAATTTGAAAGTTAGAAGGGAGGGGAAAGGCATGGAAAAGCTTTTGTCTTCAGGTTCAATCAACATGCAGAGAATTACTGTGTTTTCCCAAAGTTTTTGCTGTTTTGCTGCCTTTCAAGGTAAAACCTTCCATGTGTTTCTGATTGTTGAGTACAATTGAATTACTAGCCCATTGTCTGGTGAGAGCTGTTTGGTCAGGGAGCCCCTGCAGACTTCTCAGAAGCTTTTATCCTTTGAAAGAAGCTGTCCTGATTTGCCATTGTTAATGAAACCTGTAGGACACAATGCTCAAGTTTAAGACCCACTGAGAACATGACCATGTACCTCCTTTCATCTCTACATGGGGGAACCACATGGCAAATGAGAACTACAGGAACCCAGTAGCAGCACTGTCCCCCAGTGTTAGTAATTGTCTTGAACTTTCTTATGTCATATCCTAATAGCTGTGTCTTATGCATGATAGCCTGTACTGCTTCCACCCTTCGTGAATAAATACAAAATGTCTTGTCACCAGGAGATGAACCTTTGTAATCATGTATGTCTTTTGAACGTGCATCCTTAGGACCCTGTGTTCTTACTTTTCAATATTCTGTGCCTGTGTGAGGCTTTGCTTGGAAATTTTGAAATATGCAGTTATTGCAATGGTTATATTTTTTACTCTGTCAAGTGCTTTTATGCATTAGTTCTTAATATATTTGCTGAGTCAAAGGACTCACTGCCTTTACTGAGGTTCTCAGGGAAATTCATGGAGTTATCTTCAATGTTAAGATATTTGCTGTTAGCTCAGATAATTCTAAAGGTATAGGTTTATATTTAATCCCAAAGCTAAGGCAGGAAATAACAGTAAAATAGAAAGAATGATGGTAGAGAAGCACCAGGCTGACCTAAAGAGGGATGTTAATGGCCTTCGGTAAAACAGAGATCATCAACCTGTTTTTGGTTACCTGTTCCTATCAGTAAAAGATTTTGAGAATCCTCCAAAATAGGTATCCTTATTTATAAATTAGATATGTGTGTCATTACTCTTACATATTATTAGCATATGAAAGACACACAAAAATAGAAATAATAAAGAATAAAATGAAAAAAGGAATACAATTTCTAATACTTTGTTTTTATATCTCAAATAATTCTCTTTTGCATCCTCTGGTGTATGCACACTCCATTTAAGAGAATCCACTTTTAAAGTACCTAGTGTAGCAATGGGGGGTACTGCAATGATTCTAAAACTTTAGGCTGCTTCATAATTTTCTGGAAGCCTGTAAACAGATTTATGCCTCCCCTCAAAGTTTCCTATTCAGTGAGTATGAGACAAGACCCAATTGTTTGCATTTCTAACAAATTCCCAGGTGTTGCTGGTCTGAGGACTACAGTTTGAGAGCCACTGATGTGGTCAAGAACATGGTTAGTCTACATAAGCAGGACATCAGCATCCTTTAATTACCAAATGTGTGACCTCGGGTAAATTATTTTACCTTTCTGAGCTCAGTTATTTTTTTAATCTCTGAAATGGAGGTAATCACAGTAACCACTTAGAGTCCCTAGAGAGCTCAATAAGATAATGTAGATAAATTGCTTAGTCTCCACTGCTTTTCACCTGCAAAATAATACATGCTGGCTGCTACACTTTCCTCTTTCTCCTCCTCCTCCTCCTCTTTCTCTTACGCATCATTATCAACATCATCAAACATCTTTTTAATGTTACAAAATAGACACAGGGACTTTTGTTTTCAGGATAAAACATTGTACCTTAATTCTTAAGAATCATGGGAATGCATTTTTTTTTCTGCTTTACCATTATACGTTAAGAAAGACCATGATCCAAATGAGATATCTTTCTAGTTGAATGGTAGAGATTGAAGCTCTTTTGCAAAATCTGCCTAAGGAAGAACAACGTGTTCAGCCCTCTCCCTTCTGTGCATATCTGTTGATACTTTGTGGCTAAGTGTGTATTGCTGTCATTTTTTGTGTATGCTGAACTCTTGTTGCATGAGATTGGTGGTTGTGTCTTTGAATGTTTAGGGGCATGAGAATGGTAAATTCAGGTGATTTCTTTGAATTTGACTGATTTTTAACATTTCTTTTCTCTTTTTTTTCTTCCCTCTCTTCTTGTGCTTTCCTAGGACCCAGTACTACCTGTCAGGAAGATTCATGTGCCAACCAGGGCGTCTGCATGCAGCAGTGGGAAGGCTTCACCTGTGACTGTTCTATGACCTCTTATTCTGGGAACCAGTGCAATGATCGTAAGTACAGCAACCTTTTCCTACTAGAACTTTTTCAAGATGTTCAGAGGTTTGGAGAAACCTTAGGGGACATTATGGAAAAAGATGGCTTTTCTGAAAAATTTATAAGTAATAATCTCCCTCAAGAACTTGGAAAATGAAGGGCTAGTGCTTTTATGAGAAGAGCAAAGAGACATTTCTTGCTTGTTATTATTATATATTCTCCCATTTGCTTATCTCCTAAGTTTTTTCTTTAGATTAGAATAAATACTTGTGACTGAGAAACAATCAAAAACAATTCAGGCAATATTCTTATTGGAAGAGGTTCAGTTCTCCATTAATTAAATCATCTGGATAGCAATTTTGAGACTTTCCTTATTCGCATGGCCCTGAACAGAGGCTATTTAAGCAATGTAGCTATTTTCTCAAGAAGTCTAAGTGTACAGAACTTCTTAAGCCCTCTAAATAACAAAGACATTCAGAGTTTATTATTATTATTATTATTTTTTTTTTTGAGACAGAGTCTCACTGTGTTGCCTGGGCTAGAGTGCCGTGGTGTCATCCCAGCTCACAGCAACCTCAAACTCCTGGGCTCAAGCAATCCTCCTGCCTCAGCCTCCCGAGTAGCTGGGACTACAGGCATGAGCCACCATGCCCGGCTAATTTTTTCTATATATTTTTAGCTGTCCGATTAATTTCTTTCTATTTTTAGTAGAGACGGGGTCTCGCTCTTGCTCAGGCTGGTTTCGAGCTCCTGAGCTCAAACAATCTGCCCGCCTCGGCCTCCCAGAGAGCTAGGATTACAGGCGTGAGCCACTGCGCCCGGCCAAGAGTTTATTATTTTTTTTAATTAGAAAAGTTTAAAGTGTTCTTGCGGTTTTTTCAAGTGTAAAGCAAAGATTCCCACTAACTAAATGTATTGGTATCTATTTGGTTCATATATACACAGCTGTTCTGTTTATACCTTTCTATTTTGTGAGTACGTTTTATGTGTATATATCTGTGTATTTGGTTTGTATTGGAAGAGAGCATTGTGATTGTTATTTTTGTCCACTAGTGGTGCTGCAGGCGCATCAAATGATTTAGTTCTAATAAATGATTGATTTCATGAAGGTGATTCTAGCACTAATGGTGGAGATATTTGAATGCCGTGGGCATCTATAACCTGGGTCTCCACTCCCTTCTCATGTTATTTTCTTAACATGGCCATTTTAAAGACAAACAAACAGTTAAAATTTCTGAACACCTATTGCAAAGAGAATTTTTTGAAAAGCCCTCATGTAGTGGGTCCTGCTTGATCTTCCGACTTTCTAAATGCAGCCTTCACGTGAGAAGTTTGTTTTACAATCTAAATTCATTTGACCTCTTGGATTTATAAAAGAGATGTGTGATGTTATCTGAACAAATAGTAAAGTCATGTTATAGTTTGCCCACATGGGAGCAGGCACCAATTACAATGCTGTGTCCTTCATGTCTATTTGGTTTTCCTTGATTCCTTATTTTTCAACTTTTTTCATGTGTACAGTGATATCTTGTAGTTCTTGTTTCCATTTTCTCAATAGCCTTTTGCTCCATATGTTCTTTCATTCTTTTAAGATACGCTAAGGAGAAACAAGTTGGAAATTTGTCAGTGTAGGGAGAAAATTATGTGATCTCCATTCATCTAAATGTGTAAGCATATGCCTCTATATTTGTCATGGAAGGGACACAAATGTCTACAGAAAGTTTTGGCATAAGATTTCTCTTGCCAAGTATTTCGGTATTACAGAAATCTTGTTTCTGTATTTGTGATTTGGAAATATTGTTTCACTCTGAAGCAGGCGGTTATGGACTCATCCGGAGTACCCGGGGAATTGTGCTGTATGTTCCTTCTTTTTCCTTCAGTTTGTCTGCATAGCACTCACTAGGAAGGCTTTTTTTCTATAAATGATGGCATAATACTGCTTTACCCTCACAAGTTTATTCCTCATCACACAATACACCCCACTCTGGGTAGAAAATGGTCAGGAAGATACTCTCCACACAGGAAAGGCAGAAAGGTAAGTTATTCTAATTATGTAAATATGTACAATCTTCAGAAGGTATGTATGTATTTTTCTGTCATTGACACATTCCTCTCTGTTACCTGCGACCAGGTATTGTTTACTGGTAAAAATCAACTAGAATTCCTTCTAGCTTTCTGTGATTGCTTCTGATTTTATCAAGAGCAGATTGTGTCTCAGTTCAGGATGCGGATGATCAGATTATCTGACTTAGACAATTTGTTGGTATATAATGAAGTACTCTAACCAAGATTGGGAAAATGTCAGCTTTCTTTTGTGGCAGCAAAATCATATGCTTCAAAAATGTTTCTCAGATATCCAGGCTTAGGGTAATATATTTCAAATAGTATGCTATGAATGATGCAGTTGAATCTTTTGATTGTGGAAGACCTAAGATCCCAAGTCGCTAACAGTCTGCTTGCCTAGTCTCTTCCTTCAGAGTGGACCAGGGCTTCTGTGATTGGTTAGCTATATGGAAATGATGCAAGTACATCTTAATTGTGGAGTGTGATAAATATATAGAATTCAGACATACAGTATGTGACATCAAAGTTTGGGTATATATTTTCAATGAAATCCAACCAAATATATCCAAATGACAGGGTGCCTAAAACTGTTAAAGTGGATGATGCTGTATCCAGTGATTGGTATTCAAGGTATTTGGGGGAACTTCTCTTTTAGAAATATCATCAGAGCCAGTTTGTTCCACCTAGAAAATCAGTCTCACTGTATTATAGGCCATTATTTTCTATATCAACCTTGAACCTTTGGGTTGTAATTTGCTGTTTCATCTCACAAACATCTTGAACATGAAGTTACCTGTTTGATATTCTATGTGCTTATCTTTGCTGATACATTTTTGGTAGATTAGCTTGCATCAGGAGTTGAGTGTTAGTTACCATCAGAATTGAACAGGCTCATTCTTACCATGGGCAAAAGCGGAGTGGGGAATTGCAAAAAAGAAGGAGGGATAAAATACACTAATGGAAGAAGGAGGAGGATGAAGGAAAAGACAAAATCATATTGAGTCATATGGAAGAACACAGAAGTCTTAATGACTCTATGTGATTTTGCTTTGGTAACATGCATTCCACAAGTAGCTTGCCCTTGACCTCAATGACAGAAATGGCTCATGGCATTATAAGTGGAGTGCCCATCAAGGAAATATGGCCTTTACCTAATTCTCGGGAAGAGAATACTCTGTAGAATGTTGTATTTATCTCAAATAAATTTTATCCCTTAAAATTTGAATAGGTTAGAGATGAAATCTCATGGCAAAAAGCATTTTGGGGGAAAGAGTTTTGAATGTCTCATTTTCCCTGAGCAGTTTCTCAGGGCAACAGATTGATCCTCAATGAAATGAAAACATCTCAATTTATACTGTACATCCAAGAATAGAAATTTGCTCAACAGAGCAATGGCTAGGTTTCATGTTTTCCAAAATGAGGTACTTAGTCCATCATGTGTAAAAAAGTTGATTATATCATGATTTGTAAGGTTCTAAAAAATGTCTGCATTTTAGGGTCTGTCCTTCTAGCATTGGTTCTGTTACTTATGACTTTCGTTTTTTTCTTGCCTGTTTGCCTAACATGATGTTTGCTTGACAATTTTAAGGTGCTGTTACATAGATAGTGTCACCATTAATGGAGTGTACATTGTAAAACTTCATCTCACTTAGTATGAATAGACCAAGCCTGGACAATTTCACTTTATTCTGTCATTTTTTGTGAAAGCATGGTGGATTGATGGAGGCAGTAAGGTGAATTCCGGGTTCACTCTTATAAAGATAGCTGTGCAGAGCTGACATGGTGGTAGTGAAGGTGTGACCCATATTCTCTGGAGCTCATACATTGTTGGGTAAGTGTGATGCCCTTGTATGGGATAGAAAAAAAATTCCATCTGACTGGAAACCCAAAAGTAGTTGATTTATTAATTGTCTTGCATAGTTTTAGATATGACCTTCCACAACTTTGTATAATGATAAAGTCATGGGGAATTTCTTTCTTTTAGGTTGACTTTTAGGGCTGTTTTGATATTAAAATGGACCTAATCATCCCAGATTCAATTTTGAGTTAATGTAGCATCCAATAAAATACACGGAAGGATGCGTAAGTAATATTTTCCAAAGATAATCTTCAGTTCTTTTGAAAAATTTGTAACTAAGGGGATTGACTTCTCAGACAGTGGGTACCACTTGAAAATCAACCTAATGACACGTGTGTTGGACCACATTTTAAGGACAAAAACAGAAATGGAATCTTACAAAGATTCTTATAGGGACATTCTTCTTGGGTATTGAGTTCTTACTGGTATTTTAAATGAGGACTGAGAGCCTGGGTAAATCTAGCACATTGTAGACATTTCACCATTAGGTGAATCAAGAATCCCTTTCCCATATTGTGTGGCAAGGCCCCTCCTATTGGCAGTCTGCTGTTGAGTTCCTCTCTCCTTCGTAACATCAAAAAACATTATGTAAAATCCAACTTGCCTACATACACCCACAAATATACAAAAGGGTTGTCATTTTTAGCTACGTTGTGAAAATAGTTTTAAACACCTCATATCTATCCTTAACAACATTGTTGCCTTTTACCATGTCCGTGCCAACTGTTTTGAGTTGCATACAATTTTGGGGTCTTGTTACTGCTTCTGTGCCCTGGAGAAGCACATGTGGAACAGTTTGTGGCACGTGAGTCTTTAACACACTTTAAGTTTCTGAGTTTAGAAATTGGGTGTTCATAATGGCTTTGTGGGAAGAAAAGGGAATAGATGTGGGTCCTTGGCCCACCCTCGGCAACCAGCTACACTGTGCTACCCTGCTAGTCGTACATTGCAGGCTGCTTGTTGGAGGTATTGCCAGGTTCACACTGGCATGTGATAATAGATGTTCTTTGCCCACAACAAATCAATAGCAAGCAGCTGTGGATCGTGCAGATAGTGGAGTGTGAAACACCTTTTCAGACAGTTTTCTGCTGGAGTGGCTGTTAAGCTGCAGTGCTGGCTATTGATTAGCCTTTTGCTTTTTATTCATTGTGTGGGTTTATTTATTTTTTTAATGTAGGTTGGTGTATTGATTAAATCTGTTAAAAACGCATTTCCCATTCAGGCTTCAGGAAAAATAAGCAATATGTGCATTACTTAGTGTACACGCAAGGGGATAGACTTGTGTGTGCTAATTCTGTCACTTGAGTCCACATAAGTACATAGGCATTGTATTATGAACCTAGGCTATTATGAAACTCTTTGTATAGCAATAATTTTTAAGGATATATCAAAGTACAGTATGTCTATGTTTTTGGTTATGTGTTTATATCCCTCCTCTGTTTTCATACTTTGCTTCTCCATCAAATAAACCATATGTGAGAAATTCAGTTGTTCGCTGCTTAGAATACTCTTCATCATTCATTCATTCATTCATTCATTCACCAAACATCTCTTATTTACAGATATGATTCTCAATCAGATAGAGTTCTGTTCTCAAAGACATTATTGTCTAGTGGGGGAAGACACATATGAAGGTGCTTCAGTAGAACCATGAACAGTATACAGTGAGGAGTCATGGAGTAGAGTGATGGCAAATCTCCCCAGGGCTGAGACTCCACAAAAAAGAGAAGCTCCTATTAGGATAGTTTTAATTGAAGAATAAATCTTGAAAAATTTGTAAGTATGTCCTAAGCAAATATGGCATGGAAGAGGGCTGAGAAGGAAAGGCAGCATTCCAGCAAGCAAGCAGAGAGAAATAGGGTACAGCCACTGTGAACATTCTGGCTATTTCCTTCTTGTCTTTATTCTGAGCATTAGTACGGTTAAGATCACACACTGCTTGAAATTTGTACTCTGCTTTATTTGGTTTAACTCGCATGCTTTGCATTTTTCAAAATATAAAACACATTATTTAGATTTCCTAATCTCCTTTCATAGAATGCACATGATGGTGCTCAGTTCCTGGGGAGAACTTCCCCCACATTGACTTCATTGCTGGATGTAGGCCCAATAGGTTGCAAATCTTGATTAATTTTACTGGATCATCGGTGGACATTGATCTTGGAAATTTATTTATAACAAAGCAAGTCTTTATAAGGTTGATTTGTAATATATATGACTTACTAAATTATAAAGGATATCAAAGCGTAGTTACTAATTTAATTGGCTATAGAATCAAATGCCTTAAATGCCAGTCCTGACTCTTTTTAACCCTATGAAATTGAATTATTCACTTAGTCTCTTGAAATTTTGATATAGCACAAGGAATATAGTAGGTACTTAAAAAATAGGAGTAATGGTAGTGTGTATTATAACTAATAATAATATTTGACAATTGTCATTCCTTAGCATGTTCTTGACACTCTACTAGAGACCTTATAAATATGTCATCCCTTTAACCATCCCCAAATCCTTAAGAAATACTATGCTACTCTTGTCCTGATTTTAACAATGAGAAAAGTGAAGTCACACAGTTATGAAGTAGCTGGATGAGGGCTTGAACTCCAGTTTGTCTGACATGAGAGTTTACATTCTTGTTAGTTTTTCTGCTACTTAGTCATTATTAGAAATATTAACAGTTTAAAATGTATACTAATTATTAGGTTAGGGTGTTTAAGCAGGTCTTCACAGACAACCAAATTGCGTAAGTATATAGGGTTGGAACAGGGAAACTGTTCTTTGTTGTTAATTTTATCATATTGTGGAATTCTGAAAATTATAGGTATGTCTGCCTTAACACTCAGATAAGGCCATTTAGAATTAAAATATCTTTAACAATTACAGAATTAAAATTAGGATATATCTCCCAAACCCCCAAACTATTTATATTTTCATTCTCTGTTTACCTAGATCTTCTGATTCCCATTTGTTTGCTTTACGGAAATTCCAATATATGTCATATAGCACAGCGGATGAGACCACTAATGTGGAATGGGATGGTCCGTGTTCAAATCTTGACTGTCATTTAATATTTGTGTTACCTTGGACAAATTAATAATTCCTCTGTGCCTCTAAAAAGCAGATATTTTGTAGGCTCTGTCTTGCAAGAATGTTGTAAACATAAATTGAGTTTGTAACTGTGAAGTTTAGGACGTGGAACAAAATAGCCCCTACAGAACTGTTGGTTATTCTTTGATATAATTTCTTGTTAAAAAAAGTTAAAAATATGACTCATACAAATATAATTTTTATAAAGTTAAAAAAAAACACTCATACAAATATAGAATGAATATGTGTCAGATTTATTTAACTCTTTAACAAGGGAAACAACAAGATGATAAAGTGTAAACAACAAGATGGCAAAAGAATATTTGAAGAACTGGATATTTATAGGCACTAAAAATATTAAAATACAAATTTAGGTTAGATTTAAAACTGGTGAATGTCCCACAAAGCAAAAATCCCATAACTTTTGATGTCATGTTCTCTACTGAACATAAATCTACAGGTTAACGTGTCATCTCATGGACCACAATTAATAGTAAGTATTGGGGTCTCTGGACTCCAATTAATATTAAGTATCAGCATCAAGCACAGGCAAATTCTCTAATAGAATTAAATATTTCTTGAGTACTATTGTTAAATAATGTCCTTATATATAATTGGAAAGACATGTGGTTTTTTTCCCCCTATCCTTTTTCCTAAGTTTTGGATGATTTTTTTATTAATAGTTACCATATATTCCATTTCATATCCTTTTTTACCTTGAATACCTCTCTTATATACAATTGCTTTTTATTTTTTAAACATTGAACTGTATGCCCATCATTTTGCTGAATTCATTGCGATTTTGTCATTTAAACCTCACAACAACCCTAAAAAGTAGATATTTCGTGATGCCAGATTCAGAGGCAAGAGAATTGAGATACAGACAAGTCAAGTGATTTGCTAAAGGTGACAAAACTATTAGGCTGAGGGAAAAGATTTAGAGTTAACGTTTGTTGACTGCAAAGTCTAGACTCAACTGCCAGGGTCTTCTGAAAACCCAGAGGAAAGCTTCTTGAAAACTCGTCTGAATGCATAGGGATTTAAGATTCACATAGCCATATAGCTTGACTACTTCTGTTAGCATCAATTATACTGTAATTTTCAGTGTCTACATTGCTATTTGTGAGGTGGGGGGTATATTATTCACTTTTTACTTTATTCACTTTAAATAAGGGCATCATTATGACTGATTTGCTCAGGTAGAAGGATCAGAAGTTCCATCAAACAAGTGCCATTTTGCAAGTTGGGTATATCCACTCAGGCAGGGGACTGGGTCCGCAGAAGTCAGTATGGCTGAGAGGAACAGAGTGGTATAGTGAGGGCAAGATCCAGAAGGTAAGAAAAATACAAAGGAAGCAATTATGAGTAGGCAGCACCAATGATAATGTCCAAAGTTATCTCTTTGCATCTGTTTTTATTGTTGGGCCTACAGATATTCAATGTAGCCAAAGGGAAGCCAGAGGATGGTAATTAAGCCCAGGGTCTTCTAAAAGCAAGGACGAAGATGCTGGCATTCTCAGTTCTGTAGATGCAGGTTTTAGCTTGTCCATGCAAATCGCTCTTGTTTTTAAGTTCCACTGATATCTAGAAGGGACGATTTTGGGTATCCTCAAGTGACACTGAGGCTGATATTAATGCACATGCAATTTTGAAAAGATTCTGCAAGAGCCAGAACTGCTTGCAGCTGTGTTTTGCACAACTCTCTCTGAAAATGAGCTGGGACTCACAGGTGAAATATTAGTTTCTACAAATCCCAAGTTGACATTAGGACCTATGGTTCAAGGAGAAATAGTCTCTACAATTCAGGGTCCTGTAGCTTGTCAGGAACTATTATGAGTTGTTGGAATTTGTAGCCTCACTAATTTCATTTCAGCCATCTTCAGCATGCTATATTTGTAAACCATTTTTATTGCTATGTTTAATAATAGCCCATTCATTTCTAGTGTGCGTAGCTGGTTACTTATTGATGGCGATGGCAATAATCCACTGAGAGCCTATTGGTTCACAGAAGACAATTTTTATATTACCTTGTTAGTCACATACAGTTGTGATTTTAATGTATTTTTCATTATAGACTTAAAATTTCTTATATTTATTTCCCCATCTAAAGCCAAAAAAGATGAAAACTACTTTATCTTGTCTTGTAAAATAGAGCTGATACATATAATTAGGTTCCCTTCGCTCATTTTTCTCCTTTACTTTCTTTCTAGGGGAGAAGGAGAGCATTTTTTGATTGAGGCAAACTTTACATTCAGCAAAATGCACAGATCTTGCATTCATTATGACAGAAGTGTATACCCATGTAACCAACAGCCCAGATGAGATAAAGGACAGCTTAATCTTTCCAGAGGGTCTTCTCTTCAGTCCCTTCCAGCAAGCCCCTCTCCTCTCTAAGGCCACTACTATTTGGATTTGTATCAGCATACATTATTTTTGTCTCTCCTTGAATATATAAATGGAATCATAAAACATGTGATATTTTATGTCTGTTTTCTCTAGCTCCATGTAATGTCTTTAAAACGCATCCATGTCAGCTCTGCATTCCAGCTACCTGACGGTCTCTCCTGATTCTCAGCTTCATCTCCTCAACTGCAGGAGTCGGCTGGTCTCCTCCACTTGCACCCCCTTCCCTGCTCCATTGTGCAGAAATTCTCTCAAGGCCATAAACTGGGACGCTCTTAGGTCTTACCTTGTTTATCTTCTCTGTTTCAGAAACCACTGCCCTTTTTTTTTTTTTTTTTTGCGCCTGCTTCCCAGTGTGCTTTGAGCCATTGTTTTTTTCCTGGTCGTATCAGGTCAATTGTCGTTCCAATCTTTGTTACTTCATCTGTATTGGAAATGGACATCAGCCTGTTTCTTTTTACGTTGCTTTGTCTTTGCACTGTGAGACTAACGTGGAGGGAAAAGACATAATACATAATGTGCTTCAAGCCACACATTCTAGTGATAATTTCAGGCTTCTTATCAGTCCTGGAAGTATGGGATATTCTGGGGCCTATTTATTTATGTATTTATTTTGGGGGGAAACTATCAACTTCAGTGGCAGACCTTCTGCAGAGAACCTTCTGCGGTCAAAGAAAACACCACAAGAAGCTGCACAAAGCTAGCTAAATGCCTGAAAATGTGTCTCTATCAAGTGTTTCTTCATTTGAGTTTCTGTTACGAGGTACCCATGGCTTTTTCTCCAGTCCCTGTGATAACACTTGATTAAGCTCAGTGGGTGCAGGGATTGATTTGGCTTGTGTAGCTAGTTGTTCTTATGATTTTCTTTACTTAGAATTATAGTTTGTATTCTCACCTACCTTTATCCTGCGGATCTTTGCGAAATGAAATTAGCACATGTTTTCAAACAAAGAATTTGGAGACTTCAGGAAAGTGGAGATGTTTCTACACCCGGTAGTGTTTTTGGCCATTGACTGTCTTTATTTTGCTCCCAAGTGCTGCTCTGCACTTACAATCTTGCTGCATGTGCACAGAATAAATGAAGGGACCTTGCATTGTTGATACTGTTTTAGTTTTACCTGATTTTTTTTGATAATAAAATTATACAAGCTCACTGTTGAAAATCTGGAAAACGTATAAAAGTACAAGGCAATAAGAAAAACACGTATAATTGTATCCATTATTAATATGATCTTGTTTCAGAATATAAGGTCAAGCACATAATGGACATTTAAGATATATTTGTTGGAAGAATGATTGAGCCTTGCATATTTACAAAGTCTGAGTTGTTCCAAGATTCTAGTATTCTTTTCATGAAACAAATAGTATTTCTACTAGGACTAGGTATTTTTTAGCCAGAAGGAATGCTTTTAGCCATACAGGAATTATAATAAGCATCCCGATATGCAATTTCTTTCTTCAGATGAAAAGTGGGAACTGCAAGATGTTTTCATTTCTTTTCACTCTTGCCTTTCTCTTTTCTCTCAGATAGCCTTAAAGTTTCTGAACAGTTATTGACAGACATATCTACATATGAGTGAAATGCTTTTATAGTGGATTGTGGTTGCAAGAAAAGGCTCTTATAATGTACGTGGGAAAGGAGCCTCTTGGTCCTGGTTTTTCCTGTGGCACTCACGTTCAGAGAGATGTGGTTTATTTCACATGATGAGATTTCTGGTAATAGTTCAGTACTCTAGAGATCAAGTGAGACAATAGAACTTTCATTTCATTTCACCAATTTTTGCTGAGTTTTATATTGACCAAAACCAGTACTATATGGCTGAAGAAGTTAGATTCACTATATACTGAAAATGTAAAACACAAAAATCCCTTGATTTTTGCACACCCTGGGTTGCAAAATTTTTATTTGCCTGTGGGAAAATTTAGCCAAACCTTGTAAACGCTTTGTAACAACCCTCAGGAGCATTAGTAGGAAACAATAGCATCTGACTGTAGGCATTATTTCCCAGTAAATCCACTAAGTGTTCTTTGAAATCAGCCCTCCACTAAATCTAAAATTGCAGTTCTACCCAGATATTCTATATAAGTAAAACCAAATACGTGTTTATAA
>NW_012150840.1:18623603-18625716 GCF_000956105.1 Propithecus coquereli
CTCCTAGTTTTCACAATGGACTATTTACAGTAGATAATTTCACAGTCACCATTCCTTAATTCAAAAGCCTTTGAGTCTGAGGTTCTTAAGGCCAGGCCAGGCCAAGTTTGATGCTGTTCAGTTAAACCTTTAAACGTGATACCAGGGTGTGGAAGACGCATAGCCAACGTCTTATTCCATTTTCACAGCAACATTCTTCATAGAGTAAAACAGGGATACTATGGGGTTTCTAGTTTATTATCTGAGTGCTCTAATGCACTAATTATTGCCTGCCATAGGAAGGTGGCTGCATATTGATCTCCAGTGGAGTTTGACTGAACAAGAAGCCAAGTTTCATGAACATTATTACATCCCCCCCTCATTACCGGGGAGTTCATAATGGGCTCAGCTGCCAAACACTAGGGGCTTAGATAAAAATTTTAATCATGGTGATTTTGATAATCAATTCCAACAAACAAAATGCTGTTAGCTCTTTGAAACTCAGGAAGCTGATAGTATTTGAGGAAAGGAAATACGAGTGTGATTGCTTGACGTGTCAGAGGAGGATTGGTGGAAAGGGAAAACAAAAGAGAAATTCTGGCCATCTTAAGAATGAGCACTTCTGAGGACAATAATTATGTAGGGAATTTACACTTCCAGACTCTGATTGTTCCTGAGAGCAAGGGTTTTAAGAATTTAGTTAGAATACTTAGATAATGAAGATTTAAATTCATTGTCAAGTGTCCTCATATGGGCGTGAGTTTTCTCTTTATAAGTTAGTCTATTAATTAGAAGGAAGTGTGATTTATTTACTTCTGAGCCTTTGTGCAGTAGACATGTGTTGATATAAATAGTGTTTATTTCTGATGACAAACATTCGATGCCAAGTAAGTAGTAGACCACAAATGATTAAGTAATTACCATCGCAGGAGTGCACCATTGTTTTATGATATGTATTTTCCTAATGTGAAAAAAAACTCCCTTATAGCTTCAACATCGATGCTTTAACTAAAATCTGGACATGCTGCATTGATGTAGTATCTCTTAAAGTCCCCTTTAGTGAAGATGTTTTTGTCCTAATCCTTTTGTTCCTACAATCAGATCATGATTCTACAACCATTGTTTGGTGATATTTCTTCTTTTAAAGTCATATGTCTTTTATGCTGCGTCCTCCCTTCCTTATCATCAGCATCTACTGACGTTCAGTAGATGTAAAAAACATTCTAAACTGAGTAGCCCTTGTAGCCCTCTCACTCCATCCTTTGTGTAGCCCTTGGTGAATTTGATTTTCATATCGTGTTTTTTCCTAGTAAACTGGCTTCCTCAGACGCCTAGCCACCTAGCAAAGAGAATCTCCTTTGCTGCTACTGCTTCCTAAGTTTTCACCTCTCTCCTACCTTAGGTCTCTTGACTCTACCTTCTGTTCTCAATAGTCTCAAAGGATGAATTTGCCTCCATACACCATCTGGAGTTCCCAGTCAGTAATACGAATGACATTCCCACCAATACTCTAGAGCCCTTGCCTCATCAGCTGCTGCCCACTACCCAAATTCTAAGGAAATTCCTCTGCTTGGTTTCTTGGCTCCAGCCATATGGCTAGAGACATTTGTGCAGTTGGCAATTTGTTCTACTGCAAATCCATATCCTCTTAGCTTAGCAATGTCCTCCACGTGTTCCTTTTTGTGGCCATGAAAACTTTGTTCCTAAATTCTGACCATTTTCTCTTCTTTTCACTAATATCCTGTTCTCTACTTTGCAAGGTAGCATTTATCCAGAAGAATTGATCTGATGTGAGCCTTGTGCCATATTTCTCCATGTGAAAATGTATCTTTAAACACCTCAAATCTCCATGGCATGGCAATTAAGGCTTTTCAGACTTTTCTCCAAACGTAATATTCCATTTCAAGTCTTTCTGGACTCACTCTCAGAAGGCTGAGCACCTATGGGGAAACTCTCTTCTTTAAATGTGCCCTAAACTTCCCTTTATCTATTTTGACCCACCTTTCTTACCTTGTTCATCTACATATGTTCAGTGGGGCTTTATATTGAATTTGTGTGGAGTTAACATGTTTATACAAGTTTATGTGTCGTTTGTATTCCAATTCTAATTGTGTGATTATTTTCCTTGTACATT
>NW_012150840.1:18625936-18628499 GCF_000956105.1 Propithecus coquereli
GGCAGAAAGTCCCTTTATCCCAGCTGAATTCTCAATATCTGAGGTATAATTTTATCTCTGAAAAAAGGATTTGGGCAGGGAGATATTATTTGGAACTTACTTATCCTCAAGAATAAGCATTCCTTCTCCTTTCCCTACCTAACATTCCCATATGGCTGCCTCACTCTGGCACTCAAGAGTGTCATTTGGTTAAAGCTCATATCAGTGTCCTGCTGGTGGTGGGGTTAGGGGAAGGTGAGCTTTGGAAAAGGGCCTACAGTTCAGTACACATACGCACACATGCCTATTGTCCCCGACTCGGAAAAAATCCTGAGAACAGAGCAATTTGAAAAAAAAAAGTATTAAAACAAGTGAGTTTAGCCAAATAAACTCTCAGTATTGTTAGAGGCTTTATTCCAATCCCCACAACACACCACATGTATTTCCACATCTAACTTATTTAATTTGCATGTGGATTAATTTAGCATATTTTCCTATTATATAAAGTTTAATGAACAATAAACACAGCCATAACCAAATTTCACAGCTAGTTCCCAGTGTGGGGTAGCATTTTGCATTTAGTTATATTTGGTTTCCTAGGTAATATTTGATTGTGGATATATTTCCTAAAGCTGCATCTCTTGTCACATGGAATGTTCGGTGGCGGATTGTTCAGACTTAGAGCAAGGCAGGAAGGAGTAAGTTGCTTTGAAATGTTATTAAAGCAATCAACTGTGTTAAAAATGATTCTCCCTGCTGCTTCTCTTGACAGTCTTTTAGCTCCCCATTGTTGGTCTCCATGCTTGTGTTTCTGAAATCTATCCTGTGTACCAGTTCCAGATTAGTCTTTCCCAAATACTGTTTTTGTCTGTTTACTCTTCTGTTCCTGAAACTTCAATCGCCTCCAATGTAGTCCAAACCCTACACTTGGCCTTGGCTTTCAAGGTCTTCCATAATCTGCTTTTTAAAAGCTGTCTCTTGAACCCCGTTTCCTTTAATATTCATGGTTTACTGTGTTCTCTAATAAGGTTGGTTTTCTCACTGTCACTAGCATATTCTATGGTCATCATGTCTCACGCCCTTGCTGCTGTACTTCCTTCTCCCTGGAAGGCCCCCTCCCCTGAACCTACACAGCCTTGGAGTCCAGCCTAAGTCTTACCTATTCTCACTAGTCTTTTCTGACACTTAAATGTATAAGGACCTCTTCTCCTAAATCCTACCACATTTATATTCAGGACAGAGAAACAGCCTGTCTAGGCATCTAAAGGGGGATTAGTGTTGACCTGAGAGTAAAGTGTGGGTTCAAACCCACCCTCTTTTCTTTCTTAACTGGTGGCCTTTGGCAATTAATATTATTACAAGGCAACCTCACTATAGAATTTTGCAAAAGTTCCAGCTTTGTTAACAGGATTAGGAATAATGGTTGCAAAGCAGCATATAGGACCCAGGAAAGAGTTTTTGTAGGGTTCCAGGTAGCAATTTATGTTGGAAATGTAAAACCTCCTGCAAAGAGAAATGTCACCAATAAATAAAGCAAGTAGAATTTTTAGATTAATTACCACTCTTGTTGTGGTATTCATCCTATTCCCTAGGGAATCAATTTTCCTACATCGTGCTGACTGTGGTGTCCTCTAGCGTAGAGGTTAACTGTGTATGTGAGGGTGTGTGTGGGTGGTACAGTTACTGGTATTAGATTACTCAAATAGCACAGATGTTTTGAATATTCTAATTTAAAATTTAAACATATTCCTGATTATGAGTCTGTATAATTCAACCAAAAACTGAAGTAGATTTTGAATGACCTATCTTTCCTGTAAATATGCTGAATTTTTAAAGCTGTACTTCCACAGGCATTCTGAGGGATTCTGTTGCCTTTAGTAATCTCATTTCCTAATTTTGTTTCTTGACTGGAATAGAGAATTCCTGGCCAGTGAGTCTTCAGTTCTTGTCACTTGTAAGATTCAGGGGAAAAAAATTACAATTTTTGCAATGTCTGTTGTTAACAGGAATCTCAATATATATAATCTTAACTAAAAATAAGATGTTAACTTATTTTTCAATCTACTCATTTAGAGCAGTAAAATACCTCCTAGTTTTCACAATGGACTATTTACAGTAGATAATTTCACAGTCACCATTCCTTAATTCAAAAGCCTTTGAGTCTGAGGTTCTTAAGGCCAGGCCAGGCCAAGTTTGATGCTGTTCAGTTAAACCTTTAAACGTGATACCAGGGTGTGGAAGACGCATAGCCAACCTCTTATTCCATTTTCACAGCAACATTCTTCATAGAGTAAAACAGGGATACTATGGGGTTTCTAGTTTATTATCTGAGTGTTCTAATGCACTAATTATTGCCTGCCATAGGAAGGTGGCTGCATATTGATCTCCAGTGGAGTTTGACTGAACAAGAAGCCAAGTTTCATGAACATTATTACATCCCCCCCTCATTACCGGGGAGTTCATAATGGGCTCAGCTGCCAAACACTAGGGGCTTAGATAAAAATTTTAATCATGGTGATTTTGATAATCAATTCCAACAAACAAAATGCTGTTAGCTCTTTGAAACTCAGGAAGCTGATAGTAT